>NC_057418.1:3232968-3529395 GCF_019320065.1 Cervus canadensis | reverse complement strand
GCATTCAGGACATATAAGATTGGGGAGAAGACTCTTACTCTAGCAGATAGGAACAAAAAGACAAATTGAACAAATATGTTGTTAAATATTGAATAAACAAGATTGGGTTTCAAGAAGTGGAAAGGCAAGAATTTTCGCACATCTAAACCATGAACTGAAGATCATTTGAAAATACGTGTCAGAAGTTATAAGTTAGCACATGAGTAGTTCCACTGCTGGAAATTTATTCTGAGAAAAATGTCCTCAAAAGAGCACACTGCCTCACAACAGTTTGTGTTTCAGGGTCTGTTTCAGTAACATGGTTGAGGGAGGGCTGTAGAAAACTGACCTTCCTGGATTCAGATCGAAGTTTTGCTGCCTCCTGTTCATGATGACCTTGGACCAGTCCTTGTCTCTCTAATTCTCTTTTCATCATCTGTAAAGTGGGTGCATTAGTATCGACTACTTAGAATGTTTGGAGGGAAACAATGATACAATAATAGTCTTAACACAGAACACAGAAGCTGGGACCTCACATGGTAAATGCTTAGTTTATTTTAATTGTGCTAAAAAAGGAATAAAAAGCAGAGGGAGAGGAGAGACCAGAGAAAAAGAGAAGAGATGGGAAGAGAAAGAAATCATATCCAGCCTACTGGTGAAATAAAATACAATGTATTGAGAAAATTAATACTATATTACATATTTATACATATCTAGTGGAAACTAGATAAATAGTATGATCCCATTTAAAAAAAAAGACTGTGGTTATTTTTTGTAAAATAATGTTTATTATTTTTGTAAAATAGTAAGTTTAGAAATAGATGAAGTTTTTATTGTATTATTTTCATAGGTGATATGATTATTATTTTCGTATTATTTAAGAAGTTTAGAAACAATAAGTTTAGAAACAGATGAAGTTTTATTTTATTATTTTCATAGGTGGTATGATTATTTTTTCATCTTATTATTTACTTTTCTGAATATTTCATGTATGCAAATATCTCATTGAAAAACTATTAATCTATGGCTTAATTTTGCAGAAATAACTACAGAAATTTGTTTTAATATCTTTTAATAAATATGAAGATGAGCAGAATTTCTGGTACTATATACACCTGTTTCATACTCTGTTGGGTCATAATATGATAAATATCTGGAAGGAATCATTATAGCCTAAGGGAAGCCTGGCATGCTGCAATCCATGGGATTGCAAAGAGTCGGACATGACTGAGGATTGAGCAAAAACAGCCAAAATTATATATCAGAGGAAATTAATAGTTTGCTTCTTGATGGTTTTATAATACATCTAGGGAGTTGGTGATGAACAGGGAGGCCTGGCGTGCTGTGGTTCATAGGGTCACAAAGAGTCAGATACGACTGAGCAACTAAAGTGAACTAGGTTTCTGCCATGAAACTAAGTTACTTCTCTCATTTCTCTACTTGGCAAAAGTAACCATTGAGTTTATTTTAATAATTATCATCAGAGTGATTTATAGATGACAAGTATAATTGTCTAATTTTATGCACAAAGAACCAATACAATGCTAGACCATCATGACTGATGTCCTCTCTTGTTATCTATTTATAAACCCAGCAGAATTTAAGAAACTACATTGCTGGATATCATTCACATGATTTAATTGTTGCTGTAGCTAGAGGTAACAATTACAGTTGTTTACATAAAACATGTTCTGGATATTTAGAGCCAGAAAATAAGTTAATGTATTGCTGTACATATTATACAAAGTGACACTTTGTTATCTATGTCCTCTATCTGGCATGACGTGTCCCTGTCAGATGCCTTTCAGATCCTATTATCTCAGTTGTTTTCACTTTTTCCTATTGATCCATTTATTGATTCCACTATTAATGAACCTTTTCCACTGTGGAGAAGATCGCCAAAAGTAACAAAGTCCGTCTCTAGACTAAGTGATTGTCTTGTATTCTGTGCACTGAATACTTAAGAAATAGAATTGAGGGTCTGCCTCCATCATTGGCCTGTCTTGTGTATTTGACAACTGGAGTGAGTCATTTTTTAACCTGCCTTCCTCCAGACAAAAAGTTATTTTCCATAATGATTATGAAATCAGATGAATAATAGAGATGACCACAGAAAAGACAAAGTTGAGAATTTCTTTGCTTATATTTAGTGTATATATTCAGGCTGATAAAAAACAAACAAGTGTAACAGTAAAGGGAAATAAGTAATCTTTTCATATTTCTTAGCTCCATTAGTGCATTTTGAGGAAAAAATTATAAAAGAAACATTGCTTTGTGGTATCCCACAGTAATATATAATATTAAAGTTTAATTACCTATATTCCAAAAATATTTACAAATAGTACTACTTATTAAAATAGTTTAATAAGTTATAAGAGAAATAAAAATTTTAACAATTTTCTAGAGTTGCCATTGAAAACAAGTAAAATATTACATATATGAACTAAAATTTGCATGTGCACACACACACACACAAAATTATACCTTACAGTTTGCAGTCTATTTTGTCATTTTCAATTTGAAACACAAGTAAAAAGCCAAGGGCTTACATAGACTGTAACTCAAGATCAGCTTCTTTGCAGTTACAGTTCAGTTCAGGTCAGTCACTCCGTCGTGTTCAACTCTTTGCGACCCCATGGACTGCAGCACGCCAGGCTTCCCTGTCCTTCACCTTCTTCTGAATCTTGCTCAAACTCATGTCTGAGTCAGTGATGCCATCCAACCATCTCATCCTCTGTTGTCCCCTTCGCCTCCTGCCTTTAGTCTTTCCCAGATTCAGGGTCTTTTTCAATGAGTCAGTTCTTTGCATCAGGTGGCCAGATACCGGAGCTTCAGCTTCAGCATCAGTCCTCCCGATGAATGTGTGTGTGTGTGTGTGTGTGTGTGTGTTAGTCACTCAGTCGTGTCTGACTATTTGTGACACCAGGATGACTGTAGCCCGCCAGGCTTCTCTGTCCATGGGATTCTGCAGGCAAGAATACTGGAGTGGGCTACCACTCTCTTCTCCAGCGCCTCACAATGAATATTCAGGGTTGACTTCCTTTAGGATTGACTGGTTTGATCTCCTTGCAGTTCAAGAGACTCTCAAGAATCTTCTCTAGCACCACAGTTTGAAAGTGTTAATTCTTTGGCACTCAGCCTCCTTTACAGTCCAACTCTTGCATCCATACATGACTACAGGAAAAATCATATATTTGACTATGTTGACCTTTGTCAGCAAAGTGATGTCTTTGCTTTTTGATATGCTGTCTTCCTACTATTCTTTTAAAAATTCTTGTTTAGAATTTTCAACAGAACATATAATTTATTATGACAATCACTATTTATTTTCTGCCTCCCCTGCTGAACTCTAAACTCCATGAAAACATGGACTTTTGTTTTCTTCACTGATGTTGTCCATATACCTGTATAGCATCTAATGCATAATGATACTCGATCAATATTTGTTGAATAGTTTCATCTTGATTTTTACTGTATGTAATTAGGGTACACAGTTGTTTTCAAAGACGTGTGTCTTTTTTCCTACTTTTAAGAATGAAATTCCCTGATCTTACATGTCAAGCTTGTATAATTGAATACCAACTGAGACCACAAACAACAATTACCCTAAGCCTATGAGAGAAAGATGTGATGATGTCATGCCCCATAAAGAAAAGGCTGCTGGGGATATAATGGGATCAGTGAATAATGTTATCATTTTAAGTATATAAATTGTTTCATATTATCTAAATGAATTCTTTCAATAACCTTGTGATTGAGGCAAAGGAAAAAAAAAAATCCTTTTACTCATGTTCTGAGAAGGAAATAGCTGCCAAAAAGAGATTAGATTAAATGACTTTTCTAATAGGACCTAGACAATCATAGCAGAAGTGAGATTGGTGTAGGGTTTACCTCACTCCTGGACCGGTGATATTTTTAGTGAATGCACTTAACTCTCATTGCACAGGTTAAGGCAAAATGCCTGAGAGAATTAAGAAGTACCTACTTGATGATTCTCTACTGTTAAAAAATCAAACTGTTCAGTCATTTCACGTGGAGTCATAAAAGGACAGCACAGCTCTCCTTTTCTAAAATTCTGTATCCTGAATCCTTGCATGGCTGCGTTGAGAAAAACCTCTGCCCAGTACTTTAAACTCATCACCCATCTCAGAGTAAACTCTTGATTTTTTTTCTCTAAAGAATAAATGCTACCCTCAGTAAAAGTTATGTACTTTTAAGATTTGCTCTTAATGCTGGGGTGACTCTGACATTTCTCACTCCATTGATCAGCAGAATTGATTGGCTCATTATGCCTTTATCACGCCATTGATTGTCAGAGGTGACTGGACTCATTTTTCCTTCAGGGGTTCTGTCCAAGAGGATGACTTTGATAAACGGAGATGACTGTTCTTCACCCCATGACGTCTCAGTAGCTAGGATGCCTTAAAAATGTACATTTTAAATATAATGATAGTAATTGCTGGCAGCCTTAGTATGTACAATAACCCTATTCTCATAGCTCAGACCTCTCATGTTCCATTCGCACAGGTGTTTGGTGAAGAAGAAATAGCCTTGTCCTTTATGTGACTGGGGGGCACTGGGTAAGGGAAATTCAAGTCTTAGTAAGGGGGCCTTTTTAAATTCAGTTCAGTTCAGTCCCTCAGTCATGTCTGACTCTTTTCGACCCTATGAGCTGCAGCATGCCAGGCTTCCCTGTCCATCACGAACTCCCGGAGCTTGCTCAAACTCATGTCCATCGAGTCAGTGATGCCATCTAACTGTCTCATCCTCTGTCGTCCCCTTCTCCTCCTGCCTTCAATCTTTCCCAGCATCATGGTCTTTTCCAATGAGTCAGTTTTTTGCATTAGGTGGCCAAAGTATTGGAGCTTCAGCTTCAGCATCAGTCCTTTTTAAATTTTGTTTATTTTAATTGGAGGATAATTTCTTTACAGTATTGGGGTGGTTTTTGCCACCACATCAACGTGAATGAGCCATGCGTGTACATGCGTCCCCCATCCTGGACCCGCCTCCAGCCTCCCTCCCCACCCCATCCCTCTGGGTTGTGCCAGAGCACGGGCTCTGAGTGCCCTGTTTCATGCATCAAGCTTGCACGGGTCATCTGTTTTACATGGTAACATACATGTTTCACTGCTATTCGCTCAAGTCAGCCCACCCTTCCACATGGTCCAAAAGTCTCTTCTTTACAGCTGTGTCTCTTTTGCTGCCTTGCATGTAGGATTGTTGTTACCATATTTCTAAATTGCATATATACCTATTTGTGTTAATATACTGTATTGGTGTTTCTCTTACTTAATAAGGGAACCTTTTGAGGCTCGGACCCAGACATGTGAAACTCCACATTCTGTCTTTTAACCACTATTCACAGTTGGAAAGGTATGCTTTTTTCCCGTTGTACTGTAACGCTATTTGTTGTTGTTTAGTAGCTAACGCTATATTTATAGATAAATCCATTATCGACATTAAATGCTGGGGAGTCAAATTTAGTCTGTAACATTCCTAAGGGATTGTTAATTGCTAAGAAAATGTCCATGGTTTTTGCAAAGCTTTGGTGATTCTATTCATTACGTGAATCTTAAATAACCCTTAGTATAATTAGTGATGAAAAGAGACAGTCTGTGACTCCACATAATTTATGTGCATAATAAAGTCACTATTGGCCTTGAATTACTCATGGTTTTTACGTGCTGTTTTGCAATTTGTTCCCAACAATTTCTTATGGAATTTTTTTTTTTTTTTTTTTTGCTATGACATTCTGAAGAAAGTGTTATATCACCAGAGCAGTAAGGTAATTTGAAGAAGGCATGTATCTTTTTAATATGACTTCTGAACAAGGAAACTTCATCTTCAGGCCTAAGGTCTGTTTGTCCTTTCAACATGGAGTGGTACCCAGGAGATTCTTTGCTGTCAGGACAAGCCTTGGGTTTTGTCTTTTGTTGAAGCAACATGTAGTGTCATAGGTAATAACTCATTCAAGAGTCTGTTGACAGGAATCTGAACTTCAATCAATTTCTCTTTAGTTTTCAAGCTGAGAAAAGGAAAACATTTCCTATTAAATGCTTCAAGGAAACATAGATCCTGTAGTTAAGTAATTTTGGGAAATCGTACATATGATAGCTCTTTCCTGGAGATTATTAAGGTATGTTAGCCTGTTAGAGATTTCAATACATTTAAGTGTGCTCTACATAGAATTTTCCATATTATTGAGCAATGGATTTTTTTTATATGTAACAATGACTAATATACAGTGGAACTAGTGGTAATAAGGGTAATATTGTATTAAAGACAGGATGCTGTTAGAGTGAGCCTGTTATATAAGTTAATAGGCTGTAACTATTCTTTGAGGCTATAAGGCAATGATCTTTTATACAATGCTTAAGGATTGACTGAGTATTGTACAATCACTGCTTTTTAAACTGGGCAGGCCACGTGAGTCCCCTGGTGATCTTGCTAATGTAGGGCGGTGGAGTAGGGTGGTATGAGACTCAAATTTCTAAGACGCCCCTGTTGTTTTTCTTGCCCAGTCGCTAAGTCATGTCCAACACTTTTCACACCACGGACTGCAGCATGCCAGGCTCCTCTGTCCTCCACTATCTCCTGGAGTTTGCTCAAATTCATGTCCATTGAGTTGGTGGTGCCATCTAACCATCTGCTGTCCCCTTCTGCTCTTGCCTTCAATCTTTCCCAGCATCAGGGACTTTTCTAATGAGTTGGCTCTTAGAAGAAGCTCCTAGAAGAGCTCAAAGCTTCTGGTATGAGGACAATACTCTGAGTAGCAAGAATTCAGATCAAGGCTATCTCCCCTGGCACTACTGACATCTTGGATATCTGCACGTTGTAGGGTGTTTAGCAGCATCACTAGCCTCTATCCACTAGGTGACTCTATGGAATTAGGTAGCACCTCCTCAATCCATTTTCTTTTTTTTTTTTTTTTTTCTTTTCTCAATCCATTTTCAACAATCAAAATGCCTGCAGACATTGCCAGATGTTCCTTGAAGGCAGAATCTCCCTCTTTTGAAAGCCACTGATTAAAGCAGTGTGTTTGAGAGGTCCGATCTCTGATTTCACAAATCTTTCTTTTTTGTTTCAGTGGAAATGTTTGGCCCAAACCAGAAAGATATTTATCCAAAGATCATGGAAATGTTTTCTTATAAAGCGACAAGAAACTGTCTGTGCCATGTGCGTTGTGTCTGACGCTTTGCGACCCCGTGGACTGTAGCCCACCAGGCTCCTCTGTCCTTGGACTTCCCAGGCTAGGATACTGGAGTGAATTGCTATTTCCTCCTCCAGGGGATCTTCCCAACCCAGGGATCGAAGCCCTCTCTCCTGTGTCTCCTAAATTGCAGGAGAGTTCTTACCCACTGAGCCATCAGGGAAGCCCCAATAAGAAACTAGTCTTTAGCAAAATTGAGGTTTCTAGAAAAAGTAGTGGGCACCCATGTTCTATTCAGTTATATAAATATTTGATCTGCACTTAATGATGTTTTTTTCCAGGGAACATATTTATGATTTAAAGCGCCTTTGTAGAACTGGAAAAATAAATGGGATTCAAAAAATTTAAGGAACAGAGAATTAAGGAATCCAGTGTATTGCTAGAATATCAGTCATGCCTTAGACTAATATTAATGCTTCTTGCTAAGTAGAATTAAGGCATAAGTAAAAGATTAGTAAACACAAAATCCCCCAAAGAAGTGTTAATATCTTTCTTAGGATCTGGATTCTCTTGTGAGAGAGTCCTTGGCAGAACTTTTGGGAATGAATCTCTCAGTATGTAAGTATACTCTTTTCTAAGTTTTTTTTTTTTTTTTTACTATTATTATTTTTTTACTGGAGTATACTTGGTTTACAATATTGTGTTAGTTTCAGGCATACAGCAAAGTGATTTGGTTATACATATGTATGTGTATATCTGTATTCTTTTTTAAAACTTTTTTCCATCGTAGTTTATTAGAAGATACTGAATTTCGTTTCCTGTGCTATACAGTAAATCCTTGTTGTTTATCTATTTTATATATGGTAGTGTGCATCTGTTAATCCCTTACTCCCAGTTTATCCCTCCCCCTCTTTCCTTTTTATTTATTTTTTCCCCTCTTTCCTTTTTAGTAACCATAAGTTTTCTATGATTGTGAGTTTATTTCTACTTTGTAAATAAGTTCATTTGTACTATATTTTAGATTCCACATGTAGCTGATATATTATATTTGCCTTTCTCTGTCTGGCCTGCTTCCCTCAGTGTGATAATCTCTAGGTCCATGCATGTTGCTGCAAATGGCATTATTTCATTCTTTTTATGCCTGAGTAATATTCCATTGTATACATGTACCACATCTTCTTTATCCAGTCGTCTGTTGATGGAACGTTAGGTTGCTTCCATGTCTTAGCTATTGTGAATAGTGCTGCTATGAATATGGGGGCATAAGTGTCTTTTCTTGTTAGAGTTTTTATCTTTTCTGGATATATGCCCAGGAGTGGGATTGCTAGATCATATGGGAACTCTATGTTTAGTTTCTTAAGGAACTGGATGCATGTTCTTTATGGAGCCATTGAGAAAAGATGTGCTGTAGACAGGCATGGACATAAGCCATTAATCTCCAGGAGGAGCAAAACACTACCCGCTTCATCTAATCTAAAGTGAAGTCGCTCAGTCATGTCCGATTCTTTGCGACCTCATGGACTGTAGCCTACCAGGCTCCTCCATCCATGGAATTTTCCAGGCAAGAGTACCTGAGTGGGTTGCCATTTCTTTCTCCAGGGGATCTTCCCAACCCAAGGATTGAACCTGGGCCTCCCACATTGCAGGCTTTACCATTTAAGCTACCAGGGAAGCCCTTCACCTAATCTAAAGTTCTCAGAATATATTAACTGAACTTTAAAATGTCTGAAGCTAATTCACTTGACGTAAAAAAAAGAGAGATCAGGAGAGGCTATTATCTTTTCTCAGTAAAATCAAAGACTTAGGAGACTAGTTCTTTACATTGGAGAAGGGAATGGCAATCCACTCCAGTATTCTTGCCTGTAGAATCCCATGGACAGAGAAGCCTGGTAGGCTACAGTCCCTGGTGTTGCAGAGTCAGACACGACTGAGCAACTAACTCATCTTTGCATTAGATTTTCCTGATGCTTTGTTCTGAGGTATTACTTTTCTTAAGCAGATTAATCTATATCCTTCAAAGTATTATGAAGTGTTACTTCTGTGGACCCCTATAACATGAGGCTTTCAATTAGATGATCCCTGACATCTTGTCCAGTTTCAAGGTAACATGTTCTGGCAATTCTATAATAGATTTTGAATGGAGGGAGAAGAAACCAAAGAGGGCTGTAAAGTGAATCAAAGATGCTAATTAAGAAGCCAAAAATATATGTATTTCATAAGCAATGTTTATTTGATGAATAGATTGATGGGCTGGTTGTTAAGATATTGTTGTTGTTGTTCAGTTGCTAAGTTATGTCTGACTCCTTGTGACTCCATGGACTGCACCATGCCAGGTTCTCCCGTCCTTCACTGTCTCCCAGAGCTTGCTCAAATTCATGTCCATTCAGTTGGTGGTACTATCTCACCATCTCTTTTTATGTTTTTACGAGACTATAAAAGTCATTGTCATAATTTTCTAAATGAGGACTGAGGCATTCATTTGAGTTAGAAACCAATATTGCAGACTGTTTGTGTGTGCCAGTCCGATTTGTGTTTTATCATCCTGAGGCTAAAGAGGTGAAAAGTGAACGTGAAGTCGCTCATTCATATCCGACTCTTTGCATCCCCATGGACTGTAGCCTACCAGGTTCCTCCATCCATGGAATTTTCCAGACAAGAGTACTAGAGTGAGTTGCCATTCCCTTCTCCAGGGGATCTTCTCAACCCAGGGATCGGAACCTGGGTCTCCTGCATTGTAGGCAGAAGCTTTACCATCTGAGCCACCAGGGAAGTCCTCAAAGAGAAATATGTTCACCTTGAGGATATGCATATCAATACCTTGTACTTGATTTTCCCCCAGTTACCTTTCCTGTAAACTTTTATATGACAAGCTTTTATTTGAAGTGCTTCTTCCTTGTTTACGAAAATCTCTTAGTATAGTAGTTCACCTCTAAACAAGGAAGAAGCACTTCAAATAAAAGCAGCTTGTCATATAAAAGTTTGCAGGAAAGGTAACTGGGGGAAAATCAAGTACTAGGTATTGATATGCATATCCTCAAGGTGAGCATATTTCTGATGTACATTATGTTTGAGCCAAAGTCAACTTCACCGTTTTGGAGCATTTGTACTCATTTTTTTCAAGGGAGCTGTTAGTAAGACAGTCCGTTAATTCATCTCTATACCCCTGAGTTGTGTGTTCTGTTAAAATAGTTCATTGACAAGAACTCAGTCTACTCAGGGGCAGACACTTTCCCTCTATTAGTTACTTAAATATTCAGAAGGTACTTAGAAATATAAAACACTGTGCATATTTTCCAAGGTCATGACTGCACTTTGAAGATGTGTTTCTTCACACTTCACAAATACTAAATGAGATGGCTATCTTGTTATTCTGAAATTGTCATCTCTTTGAGGTAGGGACTCGTTTTTCTGTGGGTAGCCCTTTTCTTCCCCCATGGTTTTCTGGATCATGATATTATTTATTCCTAGTACAATCCGCCTGCACCTTGGAACCCAGAGAAATAAATTCTGAATGCATAAAAGTCCATGTGAGGAATTGCCTCCAACTTCCAAATGGAAGGTCATTGCTTAATATTTATGCGGTCTCCGCTGCTCTTTCTTCATGCTCCATTCAGCAGCAGTGTGCAAGTCTTCAGCTTGCTCTCTGCGTGTATTGATAAATAGATCTGCTCCAAATGGTTGCACTCCAGCTGGTTGCCAAGATGACACACTTTATAATGTTTCAGAAGTGTCTTCCAGACTTGAATATTGGACCTGATTTTCTTTGATAAAGAGAGTTCCGCTTTTTTAGGCAGTAGAGGTAGCTTGCCAAGTTGTATCAGAGGTTAGGAAATAATCCAGAAAGGGTAGAAACGCTCACCGATTGTCTGCACTGTCATCACTGCCTCTTGCTAGTGGATATTAGTCATTTACCCAATTTCCGCCACCCCAAGTCCCTGATGCCTTTCTAGTAAAAGTTTTATCTCCATAATTACTGAGGACAGGAAGTCTCTGCTGCAACCGCTATCTGGATGGAGGTAGTACAGCAGTATGCTCCTTTGCAAAAATTACCTCCTACTTTAATAGATATTTCATCCCAGAATGGAAGGAAGGGGAAGACAAAGCTGACATTTCCTGTAGAGTGATCTGGGGCAAAGGTACTTTTGAAATTGGCAGTAGTTATAGCTATAAAAGAGTCTATTAACCAACTTATAAACAGTCCATGTGTGTATATGTGTGTGTTTAATTTCCATTGGAAGTGTAATATACATGCTAAGTAGGTTATGTATCAAAGGATCGTTTGTAGTGTTCATTTAAGGGGCAGGTTTTTCCCATTTTTCTTTCATCTTCTTTAAACCCCATTATAGTGATAGTACAATCATGAATGGATGAGAATTAAACTATTGATGCTAGGAGAGTCTCAGAACATGAAGAATTTGAATATGTTTCTAGAAAACTGCAAATTAGCAGAAGAGCTTTGATTTGTGACATAAAGCAGAGGACAGAGAAATCCAGAATCCTTGAAGAAAAGCTGGCGTGAAGGATAAGAGAAGGCTGGGAGCTCAGAGCTGATCTGCTGGCAGAACCCAGACAGGCTCTAGTTTGCAGACAAGAGGTTGGCAAGGCAAGACCAAAAAGGGGCCTGAAAACAAGGGGTTAAAAAGATAGCCTATCTACCTTAGGAGAAGAGAAAGCAAACTCTTTCCTATGAGGAATATTAGGGGCTGATTTACTAAAGTACATAGAAGTGGGGGGGAAACAAAGGATGTTAGTAATCAGATGAGCGTGGTGAACTTTGGGGTACGAGTGTCTTTTAGTATTGTGGTTTTCTCAGGGTATATATTGGGACTTCCCTGGTGGCTCAGACGGTGAAAGCGCCTGCCTAAAATGCGGGAGACCTGGGTTCAATCCCGGGGTCAGGAAGATCACCTGGAGAAAGAAATGGCACCCCACTCCAATACTCTTGCCTGGAAAATCCAATGGATGGAGGAGGCTGGTAGGCTACAATCCTTTGGGTGGCAAAGAGTCGGACACAACTGAGCAACTTTACTGTTCTCAGGGTATATGCCCAGGAGTGGGGTTGCTGGGTTATATGGCAGATTCGTTCCTAGTTTTTTAAGGAATGTCCATACTGTTCTCCATAACGGCCATATCAGCTTACATTCCCACCAACAGTGTCAGAGGCTTCTCCCAGCATTTATTGTTTATAGATTTTTTTTGACGATGGCCATTCTGACTGGTGAGAATGTGAAGCAATTTTCCTCCAATTAAGAAGCAAGCAAACAAAAAGAAGTAAGAAAGAATATTAACCATGTTGAGATGTGGCCAAGTTACGATTCTGAAAAAATATTTGGGAAACTGTAGATGTGAATCATAGAAATGTGTTTTTCCTAACAGCCCTTCAGAAATAAGGGGGATGAATAAGGGAAGTCTCATCCTCCCAATCTCAATTCTTTTTCTCTAGTTAATTTTTATTTGAGCATGGGCTTCCCTGGTGGCTCAGGCCGACATGACTGAGCGACTAACAGTTTCATAGTTGCTTCACAGCTTTGTGTTATTTTCTGCTGCATAGCAAAGTGAATCAGCTATATGTGTGTAATCTATATCTATCTAGATCTATATCTGTATCTATCTCTCCTTTGGATTTCCTTCCCATTCAGGTGACCTCAGAGCATTGAGTAGAGTTCCCTGTGCTATTCAGTAGGTTCTCATTAGTTATTTTATGCATAGTTTTTCAAAAGTATATATACGTCAGTTCCAAATTCCCAGTTCTTCCCAACCTCTTCTTCTTCCCTAGTATCCATACTAACCTCGACCCAAAGCACCTGTAAAAATTATTTCAGTAAATAATAAGCAAGGCCCTGGTGAGCTCCATTTCTGCCCCCTCTGCGTCCTGCCTCCCTAAAGCTTCCCCCCTCTTTTTTCCCTTCTTGCTTAGGTATGTGTTCATGTTCAATCACTCAGTCATGTCTGACTCTGTGCGGCCCCATGAACTGTAGCCCACCAGGCTCCTCTGTCCATGGGATTCTCCAGGCAAGAATACTGGAGTGGATTGCCATTTCCTCCTCCAGGGGATCTTCCAGACCTAGTGACCATAAGACTCCACTATCTCACTTTCTATCTAATCATTACTCCTTTTTCAGGGGTAGTACCTTCTTCTTCTTAAAGATAACATTGAACCACCATCCCCCACCCTCTTTCCTGTCTATATTCTTCTGAATCTTGCTTCATAAGATTCTTTCTCAAAATTTTAACACTCGTCCCACTGGTCCATATTCTTTGTCTAAAAATGTGCCCAAATCATTGCCTCCATCCTATATTTATAGGGGAAAAATTTTTTGACTTTTTTTTTTTTCTGTTCATGCTGTATTTCCCTTACCATCACCACCAAATGTTTTGAAAGGGTGCTATATACTCTTTGCCTCTTAATTCTTCATTTCCTATTGATCTGTCAACCTATTGGCTAAATCTTCTGCCCTCAATATGGCATTAAAACTGCTCTAAACACTCATGATCTGCTGGCTGCCAAAATAATAGCCTCTTTTTGTTTCTTAACCTATTAGCATATTCACAGCATCTAAGATCATAGGCTGCACATTTAAGAAATGGTTTTCACCCTGAATTTTCAAGCACCACTTTTCTTGTTATCTCGTTTCCAAAACTCTTATTTCAATCACTGGTTCATCTTCTTCCATCTTTCCCTTAAATGCCCTGTAATTCTATCCCAAATTCTCTTGTCACTCTTCACAGACTTTCTGGGCCATTTCATGTTACCTTGTATTCAACTACCACCTACATAAAACATCAAAATATTCAACTTTGCTCACCCGTCTTTCAAAATTCAGTGTGGGATTGCATAGAGACAGCAACTATTGAGAACTCAGCTACTCTTGTGAGAGAATCCTGCTTTGTCACCTCTCCTCTTCCAGAGTAGTAAAAGGCCTGTAGAGATGGTGCACAGGGTTGGGTTTAAGTAGAAAAAAAGGAGACTATTCATGAATTTTACATCCCCGTGAAGCAGAATGGAATAGTGTTTATCTACTTTCTTCTGCCCAAAGTCCCAGGATTTGAATTCTTAGGACTTCCCGGGCAGTCTAATGGTTAAGACTCCATGCTTCCACTGCAGGGAGCATGGGTTCAATCCCTGCTAGGGGAACTAAGATCCTGCATGCCCATGGCATGGCCAAATTAAATAAATATGTAAATAGAAATGGTTTAGTTTAAGCTGTGAATTCTTAAGAGAATCCATTGTGAAGTTTATGAATACCTTCAAGAAGAGGAGGCAGTCACCCTGCTCCATGGCTGTGTGTATATGAGCCTGTGGTCCTGCTCTGGTTCCACTGGGACTAAAAAAAAAAAAAAAAATTGGGAAAATACAGTGCTATGTTCAACCAGATAAAGTTCTCTTTTTCTGCTGAGGGTATGGTCCCTTGAAGGTAGAGAAGATTGATCCCATTGTAGCCCAAGGCCCAGGGGTTGGGGCAAGAGGAGAGATGAGATAGGGGCCTTCTAAGCATAGGACAGAGTTAGGTGCGGCAGAAGCATGAACCTGATTCTGTCACTTGGATATTGGACTAAGAAGGTAACCAGTTTCATAAGGCATTCCCCGTGGGTTCTGCCTGGCACTGTGCCTCCACCAGCTCTTACAAAGATATTTCTCTGATTGCTGGATGGTCCATGATGACCAGCACAAGAGGAATATCCATCTTTCCACTATGATTGGAATTCCAGGGTAGGATTGTTCTTATTGTTCCACCCAAGTTCATGTGGCTGGCTCATAGTGAGGTCAAACGAACTTAAACATTGGAGTTTGGAGCAGAGAAAGTTTTATTGCCAGAGCCAAGCAAGGACTATGGGTGGCTCATGCTCAAAAGACCTGAAGTCTCCAGGGGTTTTAAGTGAAGAGTTTTTAAAGGCAAATTTTGCTGGGGAGGGCTACAGAGTGTGGGACCTTCCTCTGATTGGCTGGTGGTGAGGTAACCGGGTGAGTCTGGGAATCTGCATCAGCCTTCTAGAATCTACGTGCTTGTGCTCAGCCTAAAGTTGCCATCCTCCACCTGAATAGGTGCCTTAGCTCCTATAGAAGAGTAAGTAATATGTTTCAGACTCTTCTGTTCATCCCCTGAGGAGGAACACAGCCTCTACTTTATGGCTGCACTATTGTTTCTTGACTGCTTTTTCTTTGTCTCTGGGTTCCCTCACTTCCTGGATTAGTAGCTCTTTGAGTCTGCCCTTCAGAACTCAGGAGAAGGTCTGCAAACAAAAAATGGGGAACACAAATAGTCTCTATAGGGACCTGCTTGTTTTCAGCCCTCCCTCTTCCTTCATACTCCTCAATCTTGAGGCAAAACAGGTACGGGACTCAGAAGAGGAACTCAGCATTAGAGGGAGTGGGTTTCATTGTGTTTACAGATAATTACTCCCTTTCAATGATAGCTTCGTAAAGAAACACCTCTTTTCCTATTCCTGGTTTATATCCAAGGAGGAAGGTCAGGTATAAAAAGATGAGCTACACCCCTATCCACACAGAATCACTAAAAGCCTCAAGTCTAACCATCATTGGAAGAAGGAAGCTATTTGATTCCAAATGAAAGTTTTACACAAATGGATGGAACAAAGTCTTAAGCTGAAAGACAATATTTTTAATAACATAACTAAAAATTGTGGAATCAGACTGAAATGTTTTAACAAAGTCTGTACCCAATGGAAAAAGGAAGGATTCTGGTGCTAACCGTAAATATACAAATTTATTTCTAGATTTTCAATTTTACTCCATTGATCTATGTTTCTATCAGTTTTTCCATTGATTACTATAAATTGAATATTTAAATCTCCAACTAATATTGTTGAATTTTCTGTATCTCTCAGTTTTTGCTTTGTGTATTTTGAGGCTCAATAGTTCATTGCATTGTAAGTATAGAGATTTTATATATTCTGGATGGATTGACCCTTTTATTATTAAGAAATTTCCGCCCTTACTTGCATGACATTTTTGTGCTTTTTATAAGAACTTTTCATTTTATATTGGAGTACAGTCTATTAGAAGTGTTGTGATAGGACATTTTTTGGTTAAAGTTTATTTTATGACAGTCTATGGTTTTGATTGGATTGTTTAATTGATATAATTTTAATGTTTGCAATAGTTGAATTTATATCTGTCATTCTTTTTGTTTTCTATATGTCTTATTTTTTTTTTCTTTTGGTTCTTCCCTTTATCTTTCCTGTTTTCTCTTGCACTAAATGGATATTTTCTAATACAATATTTTAAATCTTTTGATACTTTTTTTTTCTACACTTTTAGTGCCGTTCTGTTTCGCAAGGAATTGGTTCCAGGAGGCCAAAATTCACAGATGTTTAAGTCTATCATGTAAAATGTGACTTGATATAACCTATACACATCCTCCTGCACCCTTAAAACCATCCCTAAATCAATTACAGCACTTATTCAGTGTAAATGCTATGTAAATATTATACATTCATTGTAAATGCTATGTTAATGGTTACCAGTGCGAAGCAAATTCACGTTTTACTTGTGAGAACTTTCTGGAATTTTTTTCCTGACTGTTTTCAATCCGGCTGCTTATAACTGCGGATCTGGAATTCATGCATATGGAGAGCCAATGGTGGTTGCTGTAGGGCCTAAATATACATATTAACTTACCAAATTTACAGTAAATTAATCCCAAGGAGCTATGGAAAGTTATCCTTATATAACTTATTTCCTTCTTTCCATTTTATTTTGCTTTTATTATTATATTATTATATGTCTTCTATCACAAAACCAACAATGTATTGTTATAATTATTCTTTGTAACTTTGTGTTTTTAAAAGAAGCTGAGAGAAGAAAGGAGAGCAAGAATATAATTATAGAATTTTTCAGCCCTTTCTGCTTCTTTCCATTTGTTTGCAATCCCGCTTGTCATCTGGCATCATTCCTTACCCTAATGATGTTTTCTTCCTGTCTACTTCCTTTGTGCAATTTTTTGTCAAATATATTATATTTATATATGTTATAGGAGAAATATTATAATGACCTACACATGTTATTTTGTGTAATGGTTTTTAAAATCTTTAAGAGAAGAAAGTGGGTGAAATAAACATTTCCATTAAGTATATAATTACCTGGAATGGTGCTTTTTATTTTTTCATGTCGATTTGAATTAAGGTCTGGTGTCATATACTTTCAATCTGAAGAACTTTCCTTCGTGCTTCCTATATAAGCAGAGTGTGCTAGCAATAAATCTCTTACTTTTTTGCTTATTTAAGAATGTATTTATCTCACCTTCATTTTTTTTTTATTAGTTGGAGGCTAATTACTTCACAACATTTCAGTGGGTTTTGTCATACATTGATATGAATCAGCCATAGATTTACACGTATTTCCCATCCCGATCCCCCCTCCCACCTCCCTCTCCACCAAATTCCTCTGGGTCTTCCCAGTGCACCCAGGCCCGAGCACTTGTCTCATGCATCCCACCTGGGCTGGTGATCTGTTTCACCATAGATAGTATACATGCTGTTCTTTTGAAACATCTCACCCTCACCTTCTCCCACAGAGTTCAAAAGTCTGTTCTGTACTTCTGTGTCTCTTTTTCTGTTTTGCATATAGGGTTATTGTTACCGTCTTTCTAAATTCCATATATATGTGTTAGTATGCTGTAATGTTCTTTATCTTTCTGGCTTACTTCACTCTGTATAATGGGCTCCAGTTTCATCCATCTCATTAGAACTGATTCAAATGAATTCTTTTTAATGGCTGAGTAATATCCCATGGTGTATATGTACCACAGCTTCCTTATCCATTCATCTGCTGCTGGGCATCTAGGTTGCTTCCATGTCCTGGCTTATAAACAGTGCTGCGATGAACATTGGGGTGCACGTGTCTCTTTCAGATCTGGTTTCCTCAGTGTGTATGCCCAGAAGTGGGTTTGCTGGGTCATATGGCAGTTCATTCCAGTTTTTTAAGAAATCTCCACACTGTTCTCCATAGCGGCTGTACTAGTTTGCATTCCCACCAACAGTGTAAGAGGGTTCCCTTTTCTCCACACCCTCTCCAGCATTTTATTGCTTGTAGACTTTTGGATAGCAGCCATCCTGACTGGCGTGTAATGGTACCTCATTGTGGTTTTGATTTGCATTTCTCTAATAATGAGTGATGTTGAGCATCTTTTCATGTGTTTGTTAGCCATCTGTATGTCTTCTTTGGAGAAATGTCTGTTTAGTTCTTTGGCCCATTTTTTGATTGGGTCATTTATTTTTCTGGAATTGAACTGCAGGAGTTGCTTGTATATTTTTGAGATTAATCCTTTGTCTGTTTCTTCATTTGCTATTATTTTCTCCCAATCTGAGGGCTGTCTTTTCACTTTACTTATAGTTTCCTTTGTAGTGCAAAAGCTTTTAAGTTTCATTAGGTCCCATTTGTTTATGTTTTTGCTTTTATTTCCAAATATTCTGGGGGGTGGGTCATAGCGGATCTTGCTGTGATTTATGTCGGAAGTAGTGTTTTGGCCTAATGTTTCTCTCTCTAGGAGTTTTATAGTTCTGTCTTCATTTAGATTTTGAATCATTTTGGAGTTAATTTTTGGTGTATGGTGTTTAGAAAGTGTTCTGTTTAATTCTTTTACAAGTGGTTTGGAACCAGTTTTTCCCAGACCACTTGTTAAAGAGGTTGTCTTTTTCATTGTATACTTGCCTCCTTTGTCAAAGAATAAGGTGTGCATAGGTTCGTGGATTTATCTCTGGGCTTTCTATTCTGTTCCACTGATCTATATTTCTGTCTTTGTGCCAGTACCATACTGTTTGATGACTGTGGCTTTGTAGTAGAGTCTGAAGTCAGGCAGGTTGATTCCTCCAGTTCCATTCTTCTTTCTCAAGATTACTTTGGCTATTCGAGGTTTTTTGTATTTCCATACAAATTGTGAAATTCTTTGGTCTAGTTCTGTGAAAAATACCGTTGGTAGCTTGGTAGGGATTGCATTGAATCTATAGATTGCTTTGGGTAGAATAGCCATTTTGACAATATTGATTCTTCCAATCCATGAACACGGTATGGTTCTCCATCTGTTTGTGTCCTCTTTGATTTCTTTCATCAGTGTTTTATAGTTTTCTATGTATAGGTCTTTTGTTTCTTTAGGTAGATATACTCCTAAGTATTTTATTCTTTTTGTTGCAATGGTGAATGGTATTGTTTCCTTAATTTCTCTTTCTGTTTTTTCATTGTTAGTATATAGGAATGCAAGGGATTTCTGTGTGTTATTTTTATATCCTGCAACTTTACTATATTCATTGATTAGCTCTAGTAATTTTCTGGAAGAGTCTTTAGGGTTTTCTATGTAGAGGATCATGTCATCTGCAAACAGCGAGAGTTTCACTTCTTCTTTTCCTATCTGGATTCCTTTTACTTCTTTTTCTGCTCTGATTGCTGTGGCCAAAACTTCCAACACTATGTTGAATAGTAGTGGTGAGAGTGGGCACCCTTGTCTTGTTCCTGATTTCAGGGGAAATGCTTTCAATTTTTCACCATTGAGGGTGATGCTTGCTGTGGGTTTGTCATATATAGCTTTTTATTATGTTGAGGTATGTTCCTTCTATTCCTGCTTTTTGGAGAGTTTTAATGCATAAATGAGCTGTTGATTTTGTCGAGAGGCTTTCTCTGCATCTATTGAGATAATCATATGGTTTTTGAATCTTTCATTTGTTAATGTGGTGTATTACTTGATTGTTGTGGATATTAAAGAATCCTTGCATTCCTGGGATAAAGCCCACTTGGTCATGGTGTATGAATTTTTTAATATGTTGTTGGATTCTGTTTGCTAGAATTTTGTTAAGGATTTTTGCATCTATGTTCATCAGTGATATTGGCCTGTAGTTTTCTTTTTTTGTGGCATCTTTGTCTGGTAGAATAACCTACAAACTAGATTACTGTACCCAGCAAGGATCTCATTCAGATATGAAGGACAATTCAAAAGCTTTACAGACAAGCAAAAGCTGAGAGAATTCAGCACCACCAAACCAGCTCTTCAACAAATGCTAAAGGATCTTCTCTAGATAGGAAATGCAGAAAGGTTGTATAAACGTGAACCCAAAACAACAAAGTAAATGGCAACGGGACCACACCTATCAATAATTACCTTAAATGTAAATGGGTTGAATGCCCCAACCAAAAGACAAAGATTGGCTGAATGGATACAAAAACAAGACCCCTATATATGCTGTCTACAAGAGACCCACCTCAAAACAAGAGAACACATACAGACTAAAAGTGAAGGGCTGGAAAAAAATATTTAATGCAAACAGAGACCAAAAGAAAGCAGGAGTCGCAATACTCATATCAGATAAAATAGACTTTCAAATAAAGGATGTGAAAAGAGACAAAGAAGGCCACTATATATGATCAAAGGATGAATCCAAGAAGAACATATAACAATTATAAATATACATGCACCCAACATAGGAGCACCGCAATATGTAAGGCAAATGCCAACAAGAATGAAGGGGGAAATTAACAATAACACAATAATAGTGGGAGACTTTAATAACCCACTCACACCTATGGACAGATCAACTAAACAGAAAATTAACAAGGAAACACAAACTTTAAATGACACAATGGACCAGCTAGACCTAATTGATATCTATAGGACATTTCACCCCCAAACAATCAATTTCACCTTTTTCTCAAGTGCACACGGAACCTTCTCCAGAATAGATCACATCCTGGGCCATAAATCTAGCCTTGGTAAATTCAAAAAAATTGAAATCATTCCAGTCATCTTTTCTGACCACAGTGCAGTAAGATTAGATCTCAACTACAGGTAAAATTTTTTTAAGCTTTGGGAAGTTTTAGTCTCAGGAACCATCTAAGGATACCTATTTGATCATTGGTAATTTTAAAAAATAATCACATAAGAGTGACTCAAAATTTTATGAGTAAACAATCATTTGGGGGAGGTTGCTTAAAAATGTAGATTTCCACATATTTCCCCCAGATCTCCTGACTGAGTGAACCCAAGATAGAGGTCAAAAATATCCATTTTCAATAAAGACTCCAAATGACTCTGATGTGGGTCTGAGTGCCACATTTGAGAGACTGCTGTAACTCTATCTAACCAGATTTTAAAGGAAAGGCTGATCTAAATGGTTTTGCTGAACTGCTTAACCTGGCTTGTCTCTTTTAAGTAAAATTATTGCACCATATAAGTCAGGGACATGCAAACAAACCCAATCCCTGCTAAATCTTACAGGATCAAGTGGTCATAGGGTTCATTCCCAGCATAGTTTATGTTTTCTTTAGTCTAAACATCTTTGACCAAGCACAAAGTTCATGTGTTTGGCACAATAGAAAGTTATTTCTTTTTCCAAACACTTATTCTATCCTTCATCCTCCAAAAATTTGCTAGACAGCGAGATCCATTAAATTGCTATGTTGTTTCCTGTTTAAAGTTTCAAGTTTCTCAAAAGCAGAATTAAGATTAGATATTAACATAATCAAATTTTATCTCTATACTTGTTTTGAAAGAAAAAGCAAAATAAAGCATTGTGACTCTTATTTTAAAAATCACATCTTAATTTAAAACTGTTTGGTATAAGAACAATGCCTCTACTCATTTTTTTTCCTGTGATGATAAGCAAAAATAAGCTTAATGCAGTAAACAGTCTTAGAGACCTTCAATGGCCTGCCAAAACTTCTTTTAGTTCCAGTTCCATTTCATTATAAAGGACTTATTTCAGGAACACTGAGACTGATAATCATGTCAAACTCAGCCCCAGAAGAAAACTGGAAAACAAAAAGGTATTTTACTCAAAGACCAAACCACTTCTTGATAGAGCTGGGCTAAAAGAAGTAGGTCCCAATAGATAGTTATTTTCTAACCTATAAAATACCCTAAAAATGAAATATATATGAACAGATTCTTCTTTTCTGCTCTGTTCCTTCCTTCTTCCCTCTCTTCTTTCTTTCCTTCTTTCCTTCCCTTTCTTCATGGATAGCCTTCCTAAAATTTCAGTGGAATTATGTCTCTCCTCAAAATAGGCCAAGATGGAATTAAAAATAATAGTTATGACTGATTCATGCTGATGTATGGCAGAAACCAACACAATATTGTAAGGCAATCATCCTTCAATTAAAAAGAAGTTTAAAAACTAATAGCTAATACTGAGTGCTTATTTTTTATCAAGCACTATCTTAAGTGCTGTATATGTATTAAATCCTCAAAATGATTCTGTTGAATGGGCATTAGTATTATCTCCACTTTAAACATGAGGAAACAGTGGCACAGGAAAACTAAGCGACTTTACTGTGATCCCACAGCTATTGTCTGTAAGAACTGAGGTCAACATAATTCCCTATTCCTATGGTGAGGTTGGGAACAAGTATAATTTCCAATTCTTATTTTAAAAAATTCTGCAAACAAGCTCTGAGAAAACCTTACCTGTCTCAACTAGCTTACTTATATACTATCAACAAGCTCTTCAACACTTCAAGACTCATGTGACAAACTCAAAGCTATGGTACAAATTCTACCCAGTTACCTACAATGAAAGATTTGCTTTGAAATCATCCAACCTTTCCCCTAAAACCCATGAGTATCTTCCTCCCTTGAATTGTGAGTAGATCTAACCAGTCAGTCCCAAAGGAAATCAACCTTGAATATTCATTGGAAAGACTGACGCTGAAGCTCCAGTACTTTGGCCACCTGATGCAAAGAGCCAACTTGCTGGATAAGACCCTGATGCCGGGAAAGACTGAGAGCAGAAGGAAAAGGGGGTGACAGAGGATGACGTGGTTGGATAGCATTACTGACTCAATGGACATGCGTTTGAGCAAAACTCTGGGAGATAGTAGAGAACAGAGGAGCCTGGCATGCTGCAGTTTTGGGGGTCACAAAGAGTTGGCCATGACTTAGCAACTAAACAACAGCGACAATCCTCCTCTGATCTCTCCTCTTCTGAGACACTACTAGGACTTTGTCAAGGTGGTTTATGTTTTCCCTTATTGCAGTAACTTCATAAACTTAGTTTTGCTTGATTAATAGGGCTTTTTTCAGGCCTATATTTGAGAAGTTGGCAACTTACATCTGTCTAATAATTAACAGGAATTAGAAGACTGTATTTTGTTATAAAAATAACAACCTGTTGTCCTCTAATTCTCCTCAATCCAGAGGTATTAGTATAGCAGAATAAAGAAACTGATTATGAAATTTCAGTTACTACTTAAAAAAAGAACTTCTGACATTTCCTTAATATGAGAATACAAAAACTAAAGTATTTATGCTTGTGTGATTCTTAAAAACAAAGATCCTTACAAAAGTTCTCTACAAATAAAAGTCATCTCTGAGTAGTTTCCCTAATTCACACCAAATACAAATTGTGAGATTTAGTAACATTAAATTAATTAATTTAAAAAAAACCTGTTTGTATACTACAAACATGTTTATTGCAAAGAATATATTTTTTATTCTGAAATTTTATTCCATCAGGAGACCAAGACTGGGCAATTTAAACACTGAAAACAACAAACAAAAACTAAAAATAAAAAAACACCTAGTTATCTCAAAACTGATGCAGCCTTCTTCCTGTTAAAGGAGACGTCATATGGCAACTATTTCAGGTGTGAACACACATGCACAAGGAGGTGTCGTTTCTTTGGAGACAGCTGTAAATATATTCACAGGCGTAAAACAATCATCCGTGTCTAGTCATGCATGCCGTCTGCTCCCAGGGCTGTCACTGCTGTCGATCTGAAGTTGAGAGGTAATGGCCTCATGATTCAAGGAAACTGCTGAAGTGTGTACTCAGGCTTCAGTTGAAGAGATGGGTTCATTTATCATCATAATAAGCTATTACCATCGAGAGGTCACAACTCATTGAAGAGACAGTCAGTCTAATTGGCTCAATTCCGTCAGTGTTCGACGTGCCTCAAGGAGATAAGCACTCTTTCACAGGTAATTTTCAATCACTCAACAAACTACCTGTTTAATAATTCATCACATTTCAGATCGGGGTCTTATCACATAGCTCCTTTTTCCATGTGGCAAATGTTGAATTTTAACTCCTTGGAATCTGAGACCCAAGTAATAGAGGAAGAACTTCAGAAAAGGTAAGGTGAAAGGGTGTCTACTCAACTACTACGGTTGGAAGTCATGGGAAGACCGCAGTCCTAGAAATGTAAGCTTTATGCTTCCCCAACAGGCCCTACTGATATTAACAGAATTTGCTGAAACTATCTGGAAAGATAAGAATGTTACTGGAATCCTTGTGATTAATTAAGCATGACAATCAACTTTTAGTTTATAGAATTGAGGCTCATCTTAAATGATCTCATCAAACAATAATCTTCACAATGAAGTCTAGACTAGAAAATTAATAGAATAGAGCAAAACAAAAATATTGTCCTACATAAAATATCTTTTTAAAACTTATTTTTAAGTGGAGGATAACTGCTTCACAATGTCGGGTTGGTTTTTGCCATATACTTAATTTATTTTATAACTTTAACAATATTATGTTCTTGATTGGGCCAGCAGACAGTCTCAGACAAGTTCACCTCCAATCAAATGCTGGCTGTGACTTTAAACAGCTAGGCTACCTTATAATTACACGCAGATTCTTTTTTTCCACTACTTTTTTTTACACAAATGGTGGTCATATACCCTGTTCTATTTCTAGGTTTAACTACTTAACCATATACCTGAGAGCATTCCACATTATTATAGTGTTTGTGTGTATGTACCAAAATGCATTTAATCAGTCTATCAGTAACATTTTTGTGTTTATCACAAACATTTGTGAATGAATAACTTTGTATTTCACACTTTATATCTACCTATAGGAAAAATTTCCAGGAGAGAAATATATGAACACATGTGCATTTGTAACATTGGTAAAAATTTCTAAGTTAGTTTTCTCAGATTGCATTAATACATATCCCCACTACCAATATTATAAGGATCTTTGTCGTTTTAACATCTCAGTAATAGCGCACTATCCAGGCTTCCCTGGTGGCTCAACAGTCAAGAATCTGCCTTACCAGTGCAGGAGACACACAAGTTCACTCCCTGGTTGGGAAAGATGCCACAGAGCAGTTCAGCCCACACACTGCAGTTGTTAAGCCTGTGCTCTCGAGTCTGGGAATTGCAACTACTCCACCATGTGACGCAACTGCTGAACCCCTGTGCCCTAGAGTCTATTTGCTGCAACAAGAGAGGCCAAGGCAACGAGAAGCCCGCACACGGTCACTACAGGGTGGCCGCTGCTTGCCACAACTCGAGAAAGCCTGTGCAGCCATGAGGACCCAGCACAGCCAAATAAATAAATAATTTTTAAAACAGCATGCTATCCATTTACCATTTTGTTGTCTCTTCTAAGATAAACGGCAGTTTCTCAGTGTAGCTGTATTATGAGGCAGGTTGTATGCTGTTTCTTATACCTAAGGGCCATTTGTATTCCTTTTCTACGAACTGTTCATTCATATGTGTTGCCCATTTCTTTGTTGAACTGTTGGTCTTTGTTATCAACGTCTATAATTTCTTTTGCTATTAGATTAGGCTTTTGTTTGCAACAAATTAAGACAAAATGAAAACCTTTGAATTTTTAAAATAATTGATATTTTACTTGATTTGTTTACTAAGACTGCCACAACAAAACCATAACCTACATGTCTCAAAAAAACAGAATTTATTGTCTCACAGCTCTAAAGGATACAAGTCCAAGACCAAAGGAGCAGAGTTGGCTCCTCCTGAAGGCTGTGGCAAAAGGATCTGTTTCAGATCTCTCTCTTTGGCTTGCTGATGGCTGTCTTCATATTCATATGGCATTCTCCTTGTATAAGTGTCTGTTTCCAAGTTTTCCCTTTTTACAAGGATATAAATTATATTGGGGCTTCCCTGGTGGCTGAGTGGTAAAGAATCTGCCTGCCAAAACAGGGGACACGGGTTTGATCCCTGGGTCAGAAAGATCCCCTGGAGAAGGAAATGACAATCCATTCCAGCGGGAAGTCCCATGGACAGAAGAGCCTGAGGGGCCACAGTCCATGAGGTCGCAAAAGAGCAGTACACGACGTAGCACCTAAACAATAGTCATACTGAGTTTGGGTCTACTTTAACGCCCTTATTTTAACTTGCTACACTATAACCGCAAGGTATTGATGCTGCTTATAATGCCAATAAAATTTACTTCCCTAATCAGTTACTGATGGGCAGAAATCTTAAATCCCTTTAAATACTTCTGTAAGGCAGAAATAGTTACTTATCATATCATTTGCTTAGAAAGACATGACATGATGCTCATTTGCTTTATTTTGGTATCTTCAAGATAAAGTACAAAACACTCTGTAGGTTTCTCCAAAAGCTAGATAACTGCCTTAATTTTTTCACATTTTCACAAGCTGCTGTTTACATCACATAATTGACTTACTTTCTAAAGTTAACTCTCTGTGATTGTCCATTTTTATTTTTAATGCTATCTTGTCTTTACCACCACCAGATGCTCAGTTAGATAGAAATAACAAGCAAGGGACAAAGTGTTCTCTAACAAATGTGCTTTATTGATATAAAGATTTACCTCTGATATAAACTGCCGCACCATACAACTACAGAAGTTCTCAAAGTAATTGGCATTTATTGAAGAGCTTCTGTGTGCTAAAGGCATTTTTGAGGGCTTTGCACAACTCTGAGGAGGTGCTAGAACTCTCAATTTGCAGATATTGAAAGTCAGTGTCAACTAAATAATGGGATGTGTCCAAGATTACAGAAATAATAAGGAAGAGATGCAGCATTTGAATCAGATCTGTGAAAAGCATAAGGATCAAAACACTGAAATAACTGACCAGAGTTTCCCTTGCATAAATAATAGCTTTGAGTCAAGAGTAGAATGGGGGGGAAGGATGGGACACAGATGTATAGAAAATTAAAGGAAGAAATAAAGTATTCCTTTGCATGCATGCTAAGTTACTTCAGTCGTGTCCAACTCTTTGTGAATTTATGGACTGTAACCCCCCAGGTTCCTCTGTCCATGGGATTCTCCAGGCAAGAATACTGGAGTGGGTTGCCATGCCCTCCTCCAGGTGATCTTCCCAATTCTGGGATTGAACCCAAGTCTCTTATGTTTCCTGCATTAGCAGGCAGGTTCTTTACCACTAGCACCGCCTGGGACGCCCAACATATTCCTTTGCTAGTCCATAATCAAGATGTCAGTAGGACTGATCTTCTCTGAGGACTATGAGAGAAGGAACTGCTCCAGGCCTCTCTCCTTGGCTTACAGAAGACCCTCTTCCTTTATCCAAATCTGTGTCCCATCCCTTCCCACCATCTTGTGCTTCTCCCACTACCATCAACAATTAAACACTATATACACACTGGGTTAAATACGAAAACTCAGTACATAAAACACTCTCTGGCCATGATAGGCTCAGAAAGAGCATAACACTGTTCCACTAAACCATAACAACAATTGATGGGTCTGATCTATTACAAGTGGCAGAGGCCAGCACACTGGGGATTCGTCTCACAAGGACTTGGACTTGGGCTAGAACATCAGAACCAGCACTCCACTGGTTCCCTATAATTCTCCACTGAGTCGCACAAGAAACAAGAGTGTAAAAGTGTTATTGAAAAGGATATCACAAAAATCTAAGATTTGATTGAAACCTTATCAAATTGATGGCAGTTTTGCTTTCTTTACTTGTGTGATAGGAATGGGGGTTGCATGGTCTTCCATTTTATGATTTCAAATAAAAAATTATACAGAGTACCCAAATTTCTATTTTCACTATGTGTTTCGTTGTTTATTCAATAACCATTATACTCCTTAAGGTAAAGGGTGACCAGCTTGAGGTCCTGTGGTAGGTGGCAATCCATGGAAAAAGTTTTATTATTTACTTGTTTTTACTATTTATTTATTCCTAATTTCTTTTTGTAGGGACAAATTTCCATCTACTATTATATTACTTTTATGAGAAGTTTCTACACTTTTTTTCTCGTACAGACGTGTTGGTGAAAAAGTATCTCAGCCTTTTTTCTGGACTGTCTCTTTGTCTTGCCTTCCTTTTTCAAAGATACTTTGGCCTTGTAAAAATTCTAGATTAATTATTTTTGTTTGTTTGTTGTTGATTCTTTTCCCCCCAATACTTTAACATATCTCTGTACTGTATTCTGGTCCTTGCGATGTCTAACAAGAATCTTCTATCTTTATTCCTCTTTGCATGTTTTGTCTTTTATCCTCTGGATGCTTTTAAGATTTCTTTATCTCTACTGTGGTTTTTTTTTTTAAATAGTAAATTGATTCTGACATACTTTGCATTATTTCCTTGTCATTTTTGGTCTGTTCGCACTGACTATTTTTCCTTCTGGTTATGGCTCATATGCGCCTGCTGGTTTCTCATTTTGTGTTGATGCCAGACATGGTGGATGTCACATTGTTGGGTGCTCAATTTTGTTATAATTAATTAGTACTGGATTTTGTTCTGGCATGCAGTTTTGGAATAATTTTTTTAAGGTTTGCTTTTAAGATTTGTTAAGGTGAACATAGAACAGCCTGTACTCTGGGGCTAATTTAGCTCCTTTGCTAACAATACTAAATAAACTTTGCCAGAAGTCCTCTCTATTATGGTGCTATTATTCAGTTCAGTTCAGTTCAGTCGCTCAGTCGTGTCCGACTCTGCGACCCCATGAACCGCAGCACGCCAGGCCTCCCTGTCCATCACCAACTCCCGGAGTTTACTCAAACTCAAGTTCATCGAGTCAGTGATGCCATCCAGTCATCTCATCCTCTGTCGTCCCCTTCTCCTCCTGCCCCCAAATCCCTCCCAGCATCAGGATCTTTCCCAATGAGTCAACTCTTCTCATGAGGTGGCCAAAGTATTGGAGTTTCAATTAGGTGGTAGGAAATGAGCTAGGAATTGTTAACTCTCGCTACTTTTTTGGTAATTCTTCCACCATCCTTAGATAGGCAAGTTTTCCCAACCAACACAGCCAGGGTGGAAGTTTCCTTTACATCTTTATAGATACCTGGATTGATTCTCTTTCTCTCTCGTTAATTTTTTCTCCAGATCCCTCTTCCTTAATATTCTGTCCCACAAATTCTAGTTTCCTGGGCTTCCCTGAACTCCCATCTCCATCTCTCAGGCTTTCTTTTTCAAACACTGCTCTTTGGGGTTTTCCCTCAATGCCCTGTACCTTGGATACGATACCCAGGCATCAGCCTTGACAGCTGAGAAGCCTCAATTCATCTGGAGCTTTTTTTTCTCTCAGGGATCAAAGTTCTACAACATCTGCTGTAAAGTGTCTAAAAACTTGTTTCACATTTTTTCTCAAATTATCTTGTTGTCTAAGAAAGATTTGTTCAGTCATGGCCAGAAGTAAAAATTCCATGCTTTATAATATGATTTTTGAAACCAGTAATCTTTGTTTCAACTAGAGTTTATTTTTATGTATAAAATGAGGTAGGGATGCAGGATGGTCATTTTTTGTCTGTTCAGATACTCAGATACTGATAGCATTTGTAATATGGTTTATTCTACTGTCTTTGATCTGTAATTTCTATTTTCTTAATAATCAAGTATCCATATATGCATGGGATATTTCTGGGCTATTTTTTCAACTCCATTGATCATTTCTATATCTTTTTTCACACCAATAGCACTTTGTCTCAATCATTATTTCTTTTTTTTTAAAATGAGTCCTAAGTCTTTTTATCAGGTAAGTTTTGATTAAAACTCCATCTCTTTCCTTCTTTAGGATTTCCTTTTATTATTTGAAAAGCTCTTTGCTTTTCTATATAGGTTCTATCCTTAGTATTTTGTGACTTGTTGCTATTGTAAAGGACTTATTTTTAAATATTTATTTATTTTTATTTTATTTTATTTTGGCTGCACTGGGTCTTCCTTACTGTGAGCAGGCCTTCTTCACTTGCAGAAAGCAGGGCTTCTTTCTGGCTGTGGTGTTCAGGCTTCTCACTGTTGTGGCTTGTCTTGCTGCGTAGCCCTGGGCTCTAGGGTAACCAGCTTTACTAGTTGCTGCACGTAGACTCAATAGTTGTGGTTCAGGGGCTCAGTTGCCCTGCGGAATGTGGGATCTTCCTGGACCAGGGATGAGACCAGTGTCCCCTACATTGTGAGATGGATCCTTAACCACTGGACTACCAGGAAAGCCCAGGACTTATTTTTAAAGTGCTGTTTTAATTGGTTTTTGCTGATGTAAAGAAATACAATCGACTTGTGAAATGAAATATTTCCTGCCACACCAGTGGGCAAGAAATGTCACAGCCATCAGTGACTTGGGGCTCCAAATGTGAATGAGGGCTCCCGAAAGGGAACACAATACCTGTGGCCCAGCAAATGCTGCCACCGCTGCAATGATTTCAAAGGAGCTCAGAGGAATGCAAGAAGCAACTATCCTCTGCCACTCCTTATGGTGAACAAGGAATTACTGATATAAACAATCAAGAAACAGGAAGTGGTCCCAGATAGGTGCAGTACATATGAAAGGAAAGAATTCAGTGAGCCCAGAGGCTTGCAAATTCCCACAGAAGAATGCTGTTCCTTAGCTTGATATCTGGTTTTCCTTACTTAACAATAATCTTTGATGTTCAGACTGTCTGCCCTCACTGTTGCAAAGCTGTATATAGCTTGACTCCCTCTCTCTGGCCTTCCACAGCAGTTTAAGAAGAGGTGGCAAGAATACACAGGAGAACTATACAAAAAAGATCTTAATGACCTGGATAACCACAATGGTGTGGTCACTCACCTAGAGCCAGACATCCTGGAGTGTGAAGTCAAGTGGGCCATAGGAAACATTACTGTGAACAAACCTAGTGGAGGTCATGGAACCCAGCTGAGCTATTTCAAATCCTAAAAGATATGACACTGTTAAAGTGCAGCACTCAATATGCCAGCAGATTTGGAAAACTCAGCAGTGACCAAAGGACTGGAAAAGATCAGTTTTCATTCCAATCCCAAAGAAGGAAAATGGCAAAGAATGTTCAAACTACCGCACTACTGTGCTCATTTCACGTTAGCAAGGTAATGTTCAAAATCCTTCAAGCTAGGCTTCAACAGTACGTGAACTGAGAACTTCCAGATGTTCAAGCTAGATTTAGAAAAGGCAGAGGAACCAGAGATCAAATTGCAAACATCCATTGGATCATAGAAAAAGCAAGAGAATTCCAGAAAAATATCTACTTTCTGCTTCATTGACAATGCTAAAGCCTTTGACTGTGTGGATCACAACAAACTGTGGAAAATTCTTCAAGAGATGGGAGTACCAAACCACCTTACCTGTCTCCTGAGAAACCTGTATGCAGGTCAAGAAGCAATAGTTTGAATTGGACATGGGACAACAGACCGGTTCCGAATTGGGAAAGGAGTAAGACAAGGCTGTGTATTGTCACTCTGTTTACTTAATTTATGTGCAGATTACATCATGCGGAACACCAGGCTGGATGAATCACAAGCTGGAATCAAGACTGCAGGGAGATTAGTCAATAACCTCAGATATTCAGATGATTCCACTCTAATGACAGAAGGTGAAGAGAAACTAAAGAGCCTCTTGATGAAGGTGAAAGAGGAGAGTGAAAAAGCTGGCTTAAAATTCAACATTCAAAAAACAAAGATTGTGGCATCCAGTCCTATCACTTCATGCCAAATAGTTGGGGGAAAAGTGGAAACAGTGTCAGATTTTATTTTCTTGGGCTCCAAAATCACTGTGGATGATGACTGCAGCTATGAGATTAAAAGATGCTTGCTCCTTGGAAGAAAAGCTATGACAAACCTAGACAGTGTGTTGAAAAGCAGAGACATCACTTAGCCAACAAATGTCTGTAGAATCAAAACTATGGTTTTTCCAGTAGTCATGCATGGATGTGAGAGTTAGACCATAAATCAGGCTGAGTGCCAAAGAATTGATGCTTTTGAACTGTGGTGCTGGAGAAGACTCAAGGATCCCCTGGACTGCAAGGAAATCAAACCAGTCAATTCTAAAGGAAATCAACCCTGAATATTCACTGGAAGGACTGAGGCTAAAGCTGAAGCTCCAATACTTTTGCCACCTGATACAAAGAGCCAACTCATTGGAAAAGACTCTGAGCTGGGAAAGATTGAGGGTAGGAGGAAAACGGGGCAACAGAGGATGAGATGATTGAATGGCACCACCCACTCAGTGGACATGAGTTTGAGCTAACTCAGAGAGATGGTGAACAGGGAAATCTGGCATGCTGCAGTTCATAGTGTTGCCAAGAGCAGAACATGACTTAGAGACTGAACAACAACTGAGATGCTGCCTCCGGGGCCCAGAGTCGTTAACATTCCCACCAAATAAAATGACTCTCTACTTTCTGGTTGTGACTAATTTTTTAGTCAAGGGCTTTTACATATTAACTTTGTATACAGTTCCCTTCTTGATTCACCTATTAGTAATTTATCTTCTGAGTTCATAATCATATCAAGCAGATAATCATATCATCTATAAATGCAACTTTATTTCTTCCTTTTTAACTTCTTTATCTTTTAACTTCTTTTTTTTAAATCTTAATGCACTGTCCAAATCTGCTAGTACCATGTTAAATAAAAGTGGTCAGAGTGAAAATTGTTTGTGATCTTAAATAATTCTTTCCATATTTTATAATAAAGTAGATATGTTATTCATTTTTGTGTATTCTTTATCAGATGAAGAAGCACCTTTCCAATCTTAGTTTACACATTTTTTAAAACATCATGAATCATCATTAAATTTTATCTATTTTTCTGCATCTGTTGAAACAGTTTCTCTCCTTTATTTAATCAATACTGTCAATTACACTTTTTTTATATTAAATCAACACTGAACTCCTATAATAAATGCTAATTTTACCATTTTTATAGATTATGGATTCTGATTATTCATGCTTTGGTTAGGATACTTGCATCGATTTTCATGAGTGAGTTTGGGCAGAAATTTCCTTTTTCAGGCCTCCCTGATATCAAGCATATTAAGCCACATAAAATTACTTGAGGAGTAGTCCTTATTATTTTGTTCTCTGTAAAGCTGTGTAAGATTGAAAAATCTTTTTTAGGTTCAAATATTGATTTACAAATTATACAGAAATAAATAAAACCATTGTTTTCCTTATGGGAATACTTTTTTGGCTACTGATTCAATTGCTTTAATGTTCATATGACTTAACATTTTCCCCCTCAGTCAGTTTTATTAATTTTTATTATTATAGAAATTTGACTGTGAGTCCTCATAGTTGGGCTAACTTTGCAGAGTAGACATTACCAGAACTACATGTAATAAATGAGTTCTTATGATTTTTGTTTGTTTTTTCATAAACATTTGCCCCTAACAATATATTTGGTTTATTCTTGACAACAGATATTCTTCTGGTATTATTCTATTGCCAAATCATTTTTATGTGAGCTGATTTATGGAATAAAAATTCAATCACAGTTTATCTTATTTACCTTTATAGCCATGCCATTCTTCACATATATAATACATTCTTAATCCATTTAATCTGAGACTTAATTCGGAGGACATTAAGGATGAGGGAGAGAGTCTGACCTTTACTTTGAATAATTCTGAGGCATATAGAGCAAAGAAGTCAGAAATATAAATTATGTTGCTGAAAGGAGAGCAACTCATGCTTATTAGTGAGGTTTTAATTTTTTAACTAAGATGGAAATCATCTTTCAATTCTAACTTAAATCTCAACTCAAGAGTCATTTCTGAGAAATCTAATCAAAACTATTCTGTTGTTGTTAAAAATGTAGCATTGAGCACAAAATATTTGTGAAGTTCCTTTCATCTGACAAGAACTATCCTGTCATATAAATCTCAAATATCAATCTCCTTCAAATCCACAGCTTTAATTAGGGATGTTAGAGGTAGAACTGTAAGTCAAGCAAGACAGCAAAGAAATACCAGAGATTACTTTTAGAACCAGATGCTATTTTGTCAGCTGACTCATAATAAGAGGCTTATGCTAAACTATAGATATTCTTGGCAACTACAATGAAACAATTTAAAAGCTCCTCTAAGCTAGAAACAGAAAAAGATAGTATACATGTTGTAGGAAATAAGCATTGTTTCATAAAGACCAAATCACACAAAATTAATTTAATAGCACTCAGAGACTGATTTGCAAACCTTACTGGTAAATGGGGGAACAGTCGATAGGCCAAGTCAGATTCTCAGGGCTCTTTACAAACAGGAAGAGAACTGGTTTTGGAGGCTGCACTATTTCAGACCACTAGGGTAACCGTAAAGAAATAACTATTTCAATGTTCCAATAGCACTTAGTTTACTAAAGCAGTGAATTATTCCAACTCTGAAATACCCAAACTGTCTCTCAATAGCTGTGGCCTGTAGTAAATCAGCAGGATTCTGTGCTCTAGCACTTTACATTCATGCCTGGTTCCAGGCTTACACAAATGCCCTAAAACCAAGTATTAACCTCTGTCAAGTGTTTCGAGAAAATAAGATGCTGCCAAGTAGAGCCCTGTGGGTGCCTGACTTAATTTTCTTCGAATGTCTACAATGAAAGGGGCAGGGAATTAACACTCGATTGTGACCACTGTGCTGAATGCCCACACATATATGAGAAAAAAACATTTTCGAGGTTGCTGTTGAGGGATTAACTCTTAGTTGAGATTGTAACCCAGTGGGACTCCATGGGACCTTCTCAGGACAGAGTCCTTCCCCATGTCATCTGCTGGTCTTTTATTTCTAGGAAATCTGTAGTCTCCCAGGCCTCCTGAGTCATAAAAGCCTGGCTCAAGAATTAATAATAAAGTCCAGAACAACAACAAAAAGAAAAAACAAAAAAGAAAGTAATGACTGAAGGAATTAAACATGTAGTAACAAAAATAGCAGTTGGTCCAGGAGAACTGGTAAGAATTTAAACAATAAATCTTACATATGACAGCCATAGAATATTTAGTTGCTCCCTAAAGCACCTAGATAACAGTAAACTAATGCACATTCCCTGAGTTGTTTTACAGATGCTAAACCCTCCATCAAATCAAAGAAGCTAACTACTTGATGACCATGAGCATATAGCCCCCTACTGAACCCTGAGGACTGATAGTGTTAACCCCTGTAACACGGCCCTGTTATCTCACCATCAACCAATCAGAGAACTGTCACAAGCTGATCACATACCATGTGACATACCACCCCCCTACCCCCATCACTTTGCCTCTAAAAATGCTCTGAGGAGTTTGGGTCTTTTGAGCATCATGGGCTGCCTCACTCTTTGCTCGGCCCTGCAATAAATCCTTTTCAGCTCGAAACTCTTATGTTTCAGTTTGTTTGGCCTCACTGTAGGTTCAGCACACAAACTTGCCATAGACAACAAGATTATGGAAATTTTTTAAAGAGCAGTATAAAAACGCACTCACTTTTCCAGGCCTCATCTACTATCTACATACACAACTATATCCACCTATGTATTCCTCATTATTCCAAAGAGGGACTGTCGTCAATAAAAATGTTTCTTAATATGAAAAGTATTCCTTTGCTAAACTGGCTAGTGCTCTTGAGTTTAATTATGCCCAGGCAGGTTTCTATGTTAGCAAAGTGGATCTCAAGTTAGAACAGTCTTATTATTTGGGGTTAGGTTACCAAAACACAGGAAGACTGGCATGTGGCACCTTCATTAAAATGAAATATGTACAACACATCCTCCATCTGTTACACGTGAATTTACCACCAAGGAACTTAGAAAATGTTTGAAAATCGGTTATACAAGTATTTAGGAAAAGCTAATAGCATCTCATAAATACTTTTTCAACTTAGAAATTAACACGAAAAAGGCAAAGGAAGGATTATATATCCAGAGCTTCCTGGTCATGGATGTAAATCAGATTTAGTATCTAAGCAGATATACTAGTTTCTTGACATACTATTTCTGTCAGAGTCTGGCAATGGTTCTGATTCCAACGGCAATTACTGGGAAAGAATTTAGCCTCAACTATTTAGAAAAGTGACTTTACCAGATTTACAAACAAGGCCCTACAATCTTCCATTTCCTCAGCAAGATATTATATCAACCAAGCTAAGCATGTCATCATGACTGTAATTTACGTGATGTGACATGACAGTTAAGATGTACTGTGGTAATTTGTGAGAGCTTGCAGTATTATTGTAGTATCAAAAATTTATATGGTTCAGTTATTAAAGCAAATTGTTCCATTCATACTGAGATGTCTGACAGTAAACCACCGAGGGCTTCCACATTACATTAAAAAATGTCTTCCATATTCAAACAATTTGCAGACCCTGCTATCAGTACTTGGTTCACTGAACAAAGTACTCAGTTCACAGAAACTGAAGCCCAGGCAAGCACAGCTTTTTGATGTGAACATGATCTGTGCGGGATGTGAAGTACTTCATCGTGGGTGGTTAACAAGCAGCAGTCCAGACAGGATAAGGAAAGTTATCTTTGGGAACCAATACTACGAACAGGATGTCCAAATGCTTTGCTCTGATGCTATTTCATGTCCTATTTGCTTGCCTTCCTTCTGTCAGTTTGATTTTCAGCCAACAGAAAGAAAAAGCATATGGGCAAAGAAAAAATGATGGAAAATATGGCAAAGAATATTCTATTTTAAAAAACTACCTATATAAGTAAACTTCACTGTGGTAAGGAAAGTAAGACCTCTGAAACTCATCCAATTTTGATCCATGGTTCTTCTCTAAAGTCCTCAGAGAAGTTGGGAAAAAAGACAGCTTCTGGTTTTTTTGTTTGTTTATTTGTTTGTCTCTTGGCAGTTTTAAGCTTTAGACATTTGAGTCCTATGTGCTATTTTATTCTTGTTGGGTATTCAGGAAATTCCTAAATAGAATAGAATAGAAAGACCTCTTGTTGGAAAGGGCTTTGAAGTAACAGTTTAATTAGATTTTTATTACAGCTGGAAAATTTTATGCAACATACATTGTCTCTTTAAAAATAAATATTCATTGAAAAATGTGTTTTACTCATTTACACATTTTTCATAATGGTATTTAGAGGCCTGTAAAAATAAGAAACAGGCCAAAAGTTACAATGTTTTCAAACAGATAAAACCACTAGTTTCCATTGATATGAACTAGCAAGATTTTCTGTCTTAATGCTCACACACCACTAATTATTAAAATATTTTTATTTAATCATGAAGATTTTCTCCAAAGTAAGCTATATTCTTATAGTTGAAAACTAGTCTTAAATAGTTTCAATTTGCTAAAGGATTTTTCTGGGACTGACAATTTCTGGTGTGATCAGGTCATTTAATTATGAGCTGACAAGGTATTAAGTTCCACAGACCAAGCAAGTATTCTCATTTAGAATTTCTATATCAAATTTTGTTTTCAATGAATTGTTAAGCAAAATAAAATAAAGTGATAAAAGCCAAGGAACCTATCTAGTTAAGGGTTAATTCACAAGAGAGGGGAAGAAAGAAGTACCTTCATCTCTGAAAGCGCTACATTTGTTTATCTGTGAGTGTGTTTTTCCATGTGTGTCAGTGGGCTTGAAAACAAACATGTGCTTTCAATCTGGCTCTTCTTTTATGGTAGTTCTCTTCCTGAGCTCCAGGAAATATGGTATTTATTATAAGCTTCATGGCAAGTATTAAATTAGTTATGTAATAAATTTCATTTCCAATTAACATTCTGACAAGGTAGAGAAAGTAGCTCTCTTGAATACCAGTTTTGAAATGAAATAGAAACAGACGAGAAAGACTTCAGTAAGTATTCCACCACCGACAATTCTAGAAAAACAGCTATTTCAAGTAAACATGACACCGTGTCTTCCAGTATCTACCATCTGTTTTGCAAAAAAAATACCTAAAGGCTTCATTGCTTTATTTGCTCTTTTAAAATGTCTGACACAGGATAGCAACTATATAGAACTGTGATGTGGGGATGTAAGCACCCATGGGGCAGGGTGGAAAAGTCCAGCTTAATCTGATTCAGTTGGTTCCAGCAATCCAATCAGTACATATTTGATCTCATCTTCCTTTAAAGAAAGACTATATAAAACCCATTCTCCTTATTGATCAACTGAAGCAAAGTAGCAAGAAGCAAGCACTGAAGGGACTCACCTTGTTCCCCAGGTAAGGCGCGGGGGCACTCCAGTAATAGCTCTGGGGCAGGGCTCGGCGGGCCTCCACGCTGCTAATGCTGACCTGCTGCGGTGAGTCTAAGTCCTCCAGCTGGGCGGTCACTCGAATACGGCCAGAAAGATCAGTCAGATACCAGCCACTCATGTCTTGTATCTTAAAGAAAACACACAATCATTGTCACTTAAGAAAAGAACCCAGACACTTCTCTTTCCTATTTCTGTAGTGCTCCTATTTTGAAAATTAATAACACAAAAACTATGAACGTTTAGGAAAATATAAAAGTTGTGTATATCATTAAACGTCTCATATGTTCTCACCGTTATTTTTTTCCTTGATGTTTCTAGGAGTTTGGATGATATTACAGCGTAATCTGTTTTTATTAATCCAGTGTGATTTTTAAAAATTATGATTTCAAATACTACACTCTTAAAAAGTTATTTAAAATCACACATAATTTTGTATAAATTACCAAATAGTTGAAGTTTGAATTGCCCATTTTTCACTCCACTAGTGCTTTCCAGTTTCTTATGGAAACAATTATTTCAAAAGGTATTATATATGCATTTGTAAAGAAGAGGAAGAAAAGAGATAAGATATGAAAGGTAGATTTTCATTTACTAGTTCCTTCCTTTTCATATATTTAAATTTCAATTTGAGGCTCCAGGATAGTTAAAAACGCCAGCTCACAATACTGTTCCTATTCCTTCCTGTGGGGTCAGAAGTGCTATGAGAACTCCTAGTCTTGATCCTTGGCCCAGACAAGGAAGGAACATTTAAGGAGGAATTAGGGAAAGATGACTTGTTTTTACATGTTTATTCTCCAGCTATGCGTGGCACATGGCTACAATTCTAAATTTAAACCGTCCTACCTAGTCAGGACACAAGACTGGATACTGAGGTTTACGGCTATCAGGAACCCACAAGTCATGTGTGAGCTGCTTGGCGTTGTTGGTAATGGGTAGCAGAATGGTAATGGTGATCACACATGGATGAAATATTTTTAAAATTTCTTCATGAAGAGGTCATTTGACTCTGTATCTCCTAAAGCTGTGGAACTGCTGGGACTGCCCTTGTCAAAAGAGAGATTCAGCGAAGGTTTATTGGACAGAAAAGCAGCAAGATACATACTACTATTCTTCCCTTTCCAACATCCCTCATCAGACCTCCAAGGACAGCCCAATGAGATTCAGAGAAAGTTCTTTCCAGAAAAATGCCTGAAATGCAAATATCAGTAAACCTAGTTTCTGAAGTACAAGGCTGAATGCTACTTCTGCTCCTCTGCTAACCATAAAACTTTTGTACATTAATGGAACAGTCTAGAAGGTGAAGTTAGACTAACTGTTCATTTGCCGTTGGTTCTACACAATCTGTTCCATAAGCAATACTTGGTAAAGTATGCACAGGTTCATTTAGGTATGAAGAGTACAATCAGAAACTACTCATAATATTTCAGACTTAAAAGCAACATAAGTAGACAAAATTTTCATAGCTGTATTAAGGATTAGTTAGCTCATTAAAGCTGAAAGGCAGTAGTGTTTGGAATTCAGTTTTATTAAAATAGTGATCTTTGTAAAATCCAACTCTAATCCCAACACCCCCCTGCTAAAATCCTTCAGTTACTCTCCAAGGATAAGAGCTCAACTTCTTAGTAAACTCAACCATGTGTGTCTAGTTTCTCATTCCCTCCGTAGGTTTCTGCTCCTTTCTCCAGCCTGTTTCCTGGTATTTTGTACTCCTAAGTGCTGCCACACAAACTATTTGAAATTCCCTGAAGGTCCTCTTTCATAAGGAGACAAACTGCTGTCTGTGAAGGGATGAAAAATCAATGAGTGTATGACAGGCAAAGGAGGTAGGAGGAAAACAGGTTCATGTTTATGGTAGAGGAAGAACACCCCAGGGCTTCCCTGGGGGCTCAGTGGTAAAGAATCTGCCTGCAATGCAGGAGACCTAGGTTTAATCCCTGTTCGGGAAGATCCTCTGGGGGATGAAATGGCAATCCACTCCACTGTTCTTCCCAAGGACAGAGGATCCTGGCGGGCGACAGTCCACGGAGTAACAAAAGTTGGACTAAACCACCATCACCACACTAAACATGTAATAACTTGAACTTTTTCAAATCAATTAAGAATGAAAATATTCAAATTTAGTTTCTCCTTTTAACAAAGAAAGAGCTATGGCAACATAAAATCACAACTAAAGACTGGTGGGTAATAGGTATTATATACATAGCTGTTAAAGGAGTTTCTCTTAATGTGTATACCAAAAATACTGGTGAATGCAGTTCATAATCCTTCCTATCACAATTAGATGTCTTCTCTGCCTTTGAGGCAAAGGCAGCATTAATTCCATCATTGCTTCACATACTAATCATGGAGACTGAAAAGGCTAGTGTTGATTTATTATAAGAGGTTCCAGTTTACACACTGGTACAAAACCTTAAAGGCTTTGGTCAAAGAGACACAGCGAACATTTGAAAGAAAATTCCATCACTTCTCCAAGATAAGTTTAAGTAGAAGCTCACTACAAGAAAAAAAAGTTAATTTCTTACAGAAGGACAATAGCAAGAAGCCCCGTGGAGCAGCACACAGAATTCAAAGGCTATTTATTGCTTACGTTGCCATAGGTCCAGTAGGAGCTTTGACATCTGTTTGAAACTCCTGAACAGAAGCACTCATCACAACCTTTATGATTATCCTCTTGCAAATTGAAGAATCCAAATTTGCAGCGACTACAGTCTCCTCCTTCAACATTTTCCTATAAACAGAGAAGTAGGTTATTAACACAGGTGCCCTTCAAAATAGAACATTGTCTCTATTTCTGCTCAAGAAAAATATAAGTTGTATATTCTTCATGTTACCTCTCAACTTTATTTAATGTATAATCATATTTTTAAAAATCTTCTCAAAAATTTCTTATTAACTAGATGCTGTCCTAACCACACTAGTAGGAAATAATGTTTGATTCTAATCTACTGCACCAAGTTACAATTTGATCTTCATTTTTGTCCAGAGGGGAGCAATGTCATGATAAATCCAGCAATAACTTAGACATTTGGTTCAGTGTTTACCATTCTATGTTGTTGAACTGCTTCCTCTTAGAACACATGATACATGATAAAATAAAAGATATTAAGCTGATACATAAATGTAGAATAGAACATTGATATTATACAGATGGTAAAATATTTTTCACACCACATATGAAAAATACAAATCCTTGAAGCAAGCCTAAGAATGAGACAGGTAGAGAAACTGGGCAAATAGTCACACTATTTCCCTGATGAGATACAGTAGCAAAGAAAGAAAGTTTTCCCTAGTTAATTTTCACAGTGTTTCCTTTAACATACTGGTACAGTCAGTTAATCATAGAGTAACATTATGGGGAAAAAATAATTCTCATTCGGTGACTGCTCTCTAGATTGGCTTCATTAATCCTAGACCCAGTATACTGAAAGATTGTTTATACATGGGACTCAAGCCAGAGAAAGCTGACTATATGATGAAAAACTGGGAAGGCTATAATCTCTGTTAAAGAATGGTTACTCTTGACTAATGGCTTCTATATGAAAGTTCCCTGCTTCTCAGGAGATAGATTCATAGTAGTCCCCACATATGAATTTGCCCCACATTTTCCCTCTTCCTTGAATTCTCTTATTACTTCAATTCTGAAATTTTCCTTTTCCTTAGAAAACTAACTTCTTTCTCAAATGTGTTCCCATAGCCTTCTGTCACGGAGAAGGCAATGGCACCCCACTCCAGTACTCTAGCCTGGAAAATCCCATGGACGGAGGAGCCTGGTGGGCTGCAGTCCTTGAGGTCACAAAGAGTCGGACACGGCTGAGTGACTTCACTTTCACTTTTCACTTTCCTGCAATGGAGAAGGAAATAGCAACCCACTCCAGTGCTCTTGCCTGGAGAATCCCAGGGATGGGGGAGCCTGGTGGGCTGCCGTCTATGCGGTCACACAGAGTCGGACACGACTGAAGTGACTTAGCAGCAGCAGCAGCAGCCTTCTGCCATTCTTCTATTATAACCACAGAAAAGTACTGCTATATCTTCTAAGATCATTCACTCCAGCCATACCATAATCTATTCAGACGTAGAACACTGTCTTACCTGCCTTTATTATACCCAGACATGGAAGTGTTTCTGGCACAACATTGAACACTAGCTTAATAAAGCTTTATTAATTTTGAATAAATCTCCTAGTGGTCATATTTTTCAGGCACAGTGAAGCGCTGTGTACCTAGCAGGTGATTCATAAAAACATATTTGAATAAAGACTGGGCAGAAGATGGGGCCATAAAGATGCAAGAATATGGGGGGGAAGATCAAAGAAGAGCAACGGCATGAAAAACAGAGACATTTATAAAAATAAACAAATAAAGATAATCTCCTGATATCCAAGAGAATGATATATTTGAAATTAAGTTTTGGGCTTGATTTCTATGTGCTACTTACCACCTCAACCATTTCTACACTGCCAGGAGCCTAAACAAAAGAGTGTCTCTAGACATGTTTCACATGTCAAACTTCAGCCTCCCAATATGCACACAAATGTAATTATTGCACTAATATTCCTGCTAGTATTCTTGCTATTTTTAAGGTAAATTTCAGGTGTTTTGAGATGATAGATGTCAACAAAACTAATCGAACTAATTTCAGACCTAAGATGGCAAATACATCCCCCAAATCCTGAACCTGAGAGCACCTTCAGAAGAGGACAGAGGCAGGAAAGATGAAACTTTCAATAGTGATAATTTCGCTTATCCCATTAAGGACACAGTACAGCTGTCTGCACACTATGTTCTTACATGCTTGGTCTAATTCACTTTCATTTACTCTGATTTGAAAGCTTGTAATACCACTTTTTTGAGATTCATACTGAGCCTAACAATTAGAAACTTTCAGACATTAGTTACATTTTTCTTAGCTACATTTTAGCCTGGCAATATGACCTTGAAAAGTAATGATTAAGTAATTGCAATATTCAATTTAATAAACCAAAGCATCACATTATGGTAGAAAGTCTAGGTATTCTAAAGATGAGTGAGTCAAGATCTCTGTTTTTAAAAGCCAACATCTAGAGTTGAGTAAAAAGATACATTTACAACCAACATAATGCAAGGTGGAACATGAAAAGAAGATATCAGAAATAAATTATAAGAGCACAGAGGATAAAGGGCTGGTTTCTGCTATGAAGGCTTGAGGAGGCTTTATGACAAGAGTGGAATTTGACCTAAGCCTTCAAGCATGGTTTAAAAGTTCATCCTGATGGAGGGGATAGAAGAGAGACCTCGTAGCAAAGATAATAGGAATAAGAAATAATTCAAAACTTAGAGGTTTCATTCAGAGAAAGCTGTGGTACATATACACAAGGGAATATTACTCAGACATTTTAAAAAGAATACATTTGAATCAGTTGTAATGAGATGGATAAAACTGGAGTCCATTATACAGAGTGAAATAAGCGAGAAAGATAAACACCAATACAGTATACTAATGCATATATATGGAATTTAGAAAGATGGTAACGATAACCTATATGCAAGACAGAAAAAGAGACACAGATGTATAGAACAGCCTTTTGGACTCTATGGGAGAAGCCAAGGGTGGGATGATCTGAGAGAACAGCATAGAAACATGTATATTATCAAGTGTGAAACAGATTGCCAGTCCAGGTTGGATGCATGAGACAAGTGCTTGGGGCTGGTGCACTGGGAAGACCCAGAGGGATGGGATGGGGAGGGAGGTAGGAGGGGGGATCAGGAGGGGAACACATGTAAATCCATGGCTGATTCATGTCAATGTATGGCAAAAACCACTATAATATTGTAAAGTAATTAGCCTCCAACAAATAAAAATAATTGGGGAAAAAAAAACTATATTGAATATTTCCCTTATGCTAGGATCTTAATTTAGAGAAAAGTCGCTCAGTCATGTCCGACTTTTTGCAACCCCATGGGCTATAGCCTACCAGGCTCCTCCGTCCATGGAATTTTCCAGGCAAGAGTACTGGAGTGGGTTGCCATTTCCTTCTCCAAGGATCTTAATTTGGTACTTGGGTTCCAGGACCCCTAACTTCACATAATAAACCTTTAAGAGATTGGATCTTATCCCATAGGAATTGATGAAAGGTCATTAAAAGGTATACAGTAGGAGACAAATCAATACAACTATACTTGAGGTGTTAAACCTGGCAATAGTAAGTAAAGTATCCATAACATGAGACACTAGAACAAAGAAAATTTTCAATATCATAAGGTGCAGTAAAGGATTAATTCAATGGTCTTATTCAAACCTTGCACATTCTAAATTGAAAAGACTGTCCTTTGACCAGCTCCTGGGACATAACCACTAAACCCTTAGAATATCTTGCCTGATAAAAATGTCTTTGTATATCTGAAACCAGGAGTCATATGAGATATTTTATGCTAATGATATGATTTATGGTAAATGCCTAGTTTTGTTTACCTGGGGTCCTTGCCATTATGTGTCAGTTTGACCTGGGGTAGTTGAGACTGAGTAGACAAAGTCAGTCATATAAGTACTCCATATCTACTTAATTTGACCCCCAATACAAACCTTGAACACAGACTTCAGTGAGTTTTCCTGGTTGATAATAACTCATATGTGTGGCAAAACAGTGTTGTTAGAAGAATTAACCACTCTCTGTGTGATTCCACTGGGAGAGGACGACTGGAAGTTTATGCTTAGTCTCTCCTTGATTCTCTCCTATGCACCTTTTGCTGCATACAAAATTTGTTGCATACAAACGGATACAGGATTTTGACCTGTGTCCTTCTCATTTTATCTTTTTTATTTTTTTGTCTGCACTCTGCACAGCTGGGATCTTAGTTTCCCAACCAGGGATTGAACCTGTGCCCCCTGAATTGAAAGTGTGGAGTCTTAACCACTGGACCACTAGTCCCCTTTTTTACTTTAATAAACCATGACTATAACAGCTTTTCAAAGTTATGACTCTTTCTAGTGAATCATTCAAAATGAGTGTGGTCTTTACCAACACAACATGGTAAGGATAGTAGGATATCTATACCTATAAAAACAGGTTAACCAACTGTTAGTTTTACTTTGTTTATTGTGACAAATCTTGAGGCAAAATATTTTAGATCCTGCTATAGTTTCTAAGTCTGTACACTAATTTACTTCAGTGAATCCTACATTCAATTCACTTCAACTCACTTCAAAACAATTATCAGCTCTAAGTCTGCATGTACCTTATAGAATATTGCATAGTACCCCAGCTTGAAACCACAACTTTAAGCTTCTAGAATTCTTCATTTTTAGTCCTGAATCTATACCATACTTTTTCTTTATTGAGTGTAGTTCCTAATCGATTGAGTTAGAATCACTCAACAGAAAAGTCATTGGTTCTGATTTTTCTCAGCCTCTACTACAGTGAATATTAAGTCAATACTAAATATGGTAAATAGTAGTTCAGTTGAGTCGCTCAGTCATGTCAGACTCTTTGCGACTCCATGGATCAGGTTTCCCTGTCCTTTACCAACCCCCAGAGCTTGTTCAAAATCATGTCCATTGACTCCATGATGCCATCCAAACATCTCATTCTCTGTCGTCCCCTTCTTCTGCCTTCAATCTCTCCCAGCATCAGGATCTTTTCCAGTGAGTCAGTTCTCTGCATCACATGGCCAAAGTATTGGAGTTTCAGCTTCAGCATCAGTCCTTCCAATGTATCTCAGGACTGATTTCCTTTGGGATTGACTGGTTGGATCTCCTTGCATTTGAAGGGACTCTCAAGAGTCTTCTCCAACACCACAGTTCAAAAGCATCAATTCTTCAGCAGTCAGCTTTCTTTATGGCCCAACTTTCACATCCATACATGACTACTGGGAAAAAGCCATAGCTTTGACTAGAAGGACTTTTGTCAGTAAAGTAATGTCTCTGCTTTTTAATGTTGCTGTCTAGGCTGGTCATAGCTTTTCTTCCAGGGAGCAAGCGTCTTAATTTCATGGTGGCAGTCACCATCTGCAGTGATTTTGGAGCCCAAGAAAATAAAATCTTTCACTGTTTCCATTGTTTCCCCATCTATTTGCCATGAAGTGATAGGACTGGATGCCATGATCTTAGTTTTCTGAATGTTGAGTTTTAAGCCAGCTTTTTGACACTCCTTTTTCACTTTCATCAAGAGGCTCTTTAGTTCCTCTTGACTTTCTGCCATAAGGGTGGTGTCATCTGCATATCTGAGATTATTGATATTTCTCCCGGCAATCTTGATTCCAGCTTGTGCGTCATCCAGTCCAGCATTTCTCATGATGTACTCTGCATATAAGTTAAATAAACAGGGTGACAATATACAGCCTTGAGGTACTCCTTTTCCTATTTGGAACCAGTCCATTGTTCCATGTCTGGTTCTAACTGTTGCTTCCTGACCTGCATACAGATTTCTTAGGAGGCAGGTCAGGTGGTCTGGTATTTCCATCTCTTTAAGAATTTTTCACAGTTTGTTGTGATCCACACAGTCAAGGCCTTGGCATAGTCAATAAAGCAGAAGTAAATGCTTTTCTGGAAATAACTTGCTTTTTCTATGATCCAATGGATGTTGGCAATTTGATCCATTGGTGGATATATTAATTCTTCTATGTGTGTTCTTATGGACTGGTTAAAGAGCCTATTGATGCTTCTAAGAAAATAATGAATCAGGGAGAACATCTTTTTAGCTCCTCACTAGCACTCTGCTTTCTGATATGTATAGACTTGATTATTACATCAAATTCTACTTCCTTTTTAGCTTTCTAATCTCCCTTAAGAGAGTGCATATCTAAGTAATTTCTTATTTAAGGACTCCAGAATTTTCTTTAAATAGATACTAGTTTTAAAACAGTGCTTACTAGAGAACATCACAGTTTGATATTTAATACACTTTAGAGTGGCTCAATTCAAACACAGAAGCATGGCACTCCAGGGCCTTTATTACACCTCACAGAGACAGAGGTTCTCCACTTCTTAGTAGTTTTTATTTTTTTCTAATACACGTGATCTTGGAAGCTTGGGTCTCAGTTCTTTTTATGTGTTCCCAGGTACATAATTGCTTTTTCAAACTTTCTCTAGGAGTCATCAGCAACTATCACCCATGAAGCAACCCCTGATTGTATTCCTAATTCATTTTCAACTTGAGAATGAACTATCTGCTTTATGGGTAGGTTCTTTGAGCATTTTAATTTCCTTTGCTATCAATATTAAATTATTAATAAATGATCTGTATATCACTTCTCACTGTTCCTTTATTCTCTGTTATTACTCACCCATTCATCAAATCATAGCTGACATACTACATACAAGGCATTATATGAAATGCCAAAGAGAATATAAAAAATGTCCTCAAGAGAATTACAGCAAAGGAAGTAAGAACGTGGACCAGTAAGTATAATACAAAGCACAAGGGAATTACTGTCTTAAGAGGGGTATTGAGTACATGCTCTGGATCTGACACTAGATTTATGACCAAAGTTTTCCAACCTACTGAAGGAAAAATAAGACAGAAAGGCCACAGGGTTGAAAGAAAAAAATGTAATATATCCTAAGGTTTGCAACATCAGATTTAAACGGGCCACTGCAGCACTGTTCTCTATAATTAGAATGTTTACAGATGTAAGAATGTCTAAGTAGTTTTTTTTTTTAAGTCAATCAATCAACCCAAACAATAAAACCATCATTTACGTTCTCTTTTTGCCACTTATATTACTGAGATATTCGAGGACAAGCACCTTATCTTCTTATATGTCACCTCCAACTCAGTCTCTAAAGCATGGCTGTGAAAATAACTGATCCTAAATACCTGATAATGATGGTAACAGTCTATGACTTTTAGCCCAAATACTAATTTAGTCATTATGAGATTTCTCTCTTTTAGCTCTCTATACTGATCAACTTTAAAAAGAGTTGTCAGCATATAATTTAATAAAAATGTTTAAAGTCTTTTTAACTGTTTATCTAAACAAAATGGGGTCAAATCTAGTCTCTTGGCATTTCAAATGTGCAGCTTTCATCAATCCAGTAATTTAATATTTATTTAGAGTTCAAGAGTATTCTTTCTAATTTCAAAATTTAATGGTAATTTTTTTACAGATAGGCCTATGAACTAGGTAATTTCCCAAATGCTCCACATTTAATTTTCAGAGTGCTCCAGACTTTCACTCTAGAGATTAACATTTCCATATATCATCTTATTTTCCTGAAACCAAATATTCTAGCTCTTTCATTTCTAAAGCATTATTCCAGTTGGTTATATTAACAAAAATTAGACAGGAACTAATAATAGTCAACTATTTTTTCATTGTCAAAAATTAATCCACATAGCATATATTTTTATTCTCTTACATATTTTGATAATAAAAACTGTCACTTCAGACCCATGGTTCTCAACCTAGTTTTCATTATCTTGTCCCTAAGGAACCTCTTAGTCATGTTTTTCTAATCATCACCAAAATGAAATTTTAATTCTACAGATACATGGTATGTGTTAACACACTGCATGAATATGCTTGCCTTATACACAAAATGGATATATTTTTGCCCCTCAAGAACAAATTTTCATCTCCTTAGGGAGAAATATGTGCTTTATATACATATTTCTGTTGAACATATTTAGCTGAGTATCTAATTAGATATTTTTTGATCTACCCTACACAAAGTATGTAATAACTGTCCCTTTTTATTTAGTGCTCTTTTTTTTTTCCTAAAAATAAAGTTGAATTAGAAAAATATGACTAGATCCTTTTTTTTGAAGTTAGAGACTGTTGGGTTGACATCAGTTTTCTTTTTTTTTTTTTTACATCAGTTTTCTTTTTGCTATAGTTTCCTCAGCACAGTTTCTCTCTAGAGAAATAGAGTCATAATAGTTTCCCTGTATTCTTTCTCATGAAATTACCTTCTTACAAATTAGGGACAACTTCAACAGTACATGTTTATCTGTGATTGTTAGCCAACTGGGAATTCTACTGACGAAGTTACCAGGAATATCTCCACTGACATTTAAGTTATTTTTTTTGTGATAATTTCTTCAGAAAAATTTGCAGCCATGACTGTTGGTTGGGGTGTTTGTAGTCAATTAAAGCTTCCCTCTATTATGGCCTTCATTCTAATGCATCCTAGTATTAAAAGAAGTTAACAAAAGAAGGATAATTAGATAATTAGCAGTATTTGTTGAGTGTTTACTCTTTAAATACACTGTTCTAAGGCTAAATAATACTTGGTGGGTTAGAAAAAGAGAAGAAAAGCAATGAAAATTAGTTCTCAATTTTTTACAACCTTAACTTTCAATATAAAAAGACAATTAACATAATAGTTTTGAACTGTGTCACAGAAGACAAATTATGGCATAGACTTTTTATGCTGAAAATTTTACATTTGTAATTTAGATTTGGGATCAAATATATAAATTGAATGCCTTTGTAAAAATGCCCTGGGTTTGAACCTAACAAGAAAGTAAGATAAACATCCCTGTACATAAATGGAAAAGAGGTGGGAAATCCAGACTAATAAAAATATTAGCATACACTTTAAAAATCCCATTGGGGAAAAGAATGGAAACTTATCTCTACTTATAAAAATATATAAACAAGAGATGAACCAGCAGGCATTTATGATTATACTTTATATTTTGTTTCAATGTTACAACTATAGAGAATTAGGCAAGAAAGATTCAATACAATTTTATGGATTAAGAAATATGAATCAGTTTAAGCAACTGTCAAAGCTTCATACTTCTTTTTAGTTTTCTCCTTTCCTTCTTTTTTATGTATGAGCCACTGTGTTATCTTAGTTTTTAATGATGAAGAAAATACATAGAATTGATGTCATCACTGGATTGCAAATTGTGAAAAGATAATCAAGGAAAAAGATGACAAGTGACTATGGCAGAAGAATAATTTTCTCTTGGGGATAATGGATAGTTTACCGAGAAAAGGAACTGAACCTTGAAAACTGCTTAGGTAAGCAAAGGGAAAAGGTCAGAGTTAGGTTTTCCAAGCAGTCTGAATAGAATCTGTAAAATTCCAGAGCTAAAAAGAGCTTGGTGACTCAAGAAATTTAAGCAAGGCTAGAAGACAGAGGCTGAAGCTCACGAATATTCTGGAGAGGTAAATCAAGGTCAGATCACATCATTTTGTGTGCCAGTAAGAAGTTAATGAAAAGTGCAGTCGAAAAAAAAAAGCAAAACAAGATAAAAATATAGACTTTGATTTCCAGTTTTTACTTCACTATTTGTCTATTATGACTTTGATAAAAATAAAAGCATGTTTCTACCTAGATCAAGGTCCATTTATATTATTTATCAGAGCCTGCAATTCAATTCACTTTGAATAGAGAATATGATACTAAACTTCAAAAGAGCCAAATTTTAGCATGTAGTACTTAAAATAAATGCCAAGAGTCAGAAGAGCATTTAAATTTAATTGACTTGTCATATATCTGAAATTAGCTTGTCTCTTGCAATTTACCAGGAGAGACATTTTAAACATTTTAATAATACATAAAATTAGTAAATATTTTTGTGTCTTGAGTTGCACTGCTTTCTTATTTTGAAATATAATTAGGATAGTGTTCAGTAATATCATTATCTAAACAAGGATATAACAGAAAATCTTATGTGTAGACATTACAGTAGTTGATATTGTAGTAAGCTAAAAATTGCTTTTATATCTTTTTAAATTAGGAAATCCTTTTTTTCCCTTCAATTAGAGAAACTTTAAATCTAGAATTACTTCAAAGCATTAAAAAAGTACATATGCTAACTATCCATTATCCACAATCTAGAAGTTAAAAATATGCATATTTTCCTATGTGTGTTTCAGCTCTGTTCAGTGCTCAGTTGTGTCCAACTCTTTGTGACCCCATGGACTGCAGCCTGCCAGGCTCCTCTATCCATGAGATTTTCCAGGCAAGACTGTACTAATGACTGTTACTGGTAGTCAAAGAGAGCAAGTTAAGTTTTTTTTTTTCCCCCCAAGCATAAGACCAGCTACAATTTATTCTAGGAACTCTAGAATAGTTGAAAACTAGAAAAAAAAAAAGTATAGATGAATGTCCCATCCACCCCCCAAAATCCGGTAAGTTAAATATCTAGGTCTGAAATGGGATCAAAGTGGTAGAGCAGGTGGGCAGGGAGCTCACCACAAACTCATCAAAAATACATCTACATGCAGAACAATCCTCAGAGAAACCAATGGGAGACCGGCAGAAGATCTCCTATACAACCAGAACTGTAAGAAAGACCTCCACACCACCAGGTTAGAGTGGGAAAATGAGGCATCAGGTCAGAACCCACTCCCCTTGGAAAGACCTGAAAGAAAGAGAAGGGCCACACTGGCGGCTCTCACCTTGGGGACAGAGCAGATTAATTCACTCTGTGCATCTCAGTCCTGGGGTCCTGCATGGAGGATGCAAGCCCCCTTGCCTGCTGGAAAATCTGCTAAGACAGATGGGCTGTGGAAACCTTGACTCTACTGGTGAGGAGCGCTGGCTTGCTAACAGTCCGAACAGAGAGAGCCTTGCAATGGCGGCTGCCACTTTGCTGCACTTCCCAATCTGAAGGGGTGAATGCCCCAGCTCCACTCAGCTCCACACTACAGCCTGGTGCAAGAACAAGCCAACGATTCAGTCTACTTATGCAGAGACAGACCAGGGCAGCTGGGGTGTGATCTGGGCAGAGCTGAGACGACCATTGTCAACGCATCCACCAGCTAGTGCCACAGGAACACACAGTGGACACGTGCTAAATCTGGGCAGAGAGGCTCTGGGCAGGAGGATTCAGTGACTGGTTCTCCAGCAAGAATACATGCGCTCTGCTCACTCCACACCACAGCGGAGAACTAGATCTGGAGTAGACAGGTCCCAGAAGAAGTCTACCAAAGAGGCAGCCCAGATCCTAGGCAGCAGCACAGTTATCTCATTTCCTGCAGTTACAGTTCCCCAACCCCAGCCCCACAATCACCCCAATACCAAAACCAGGTAAAGATACCACAAAAAGAAAGTTACAGGCAAATATCACTGATGAATATAGACACGAAAAATGCTCAACAAAAAATCATAAGAGAATGCTATGAACAGTTGTGAAATTAGTCATTCAGTCATGTCTGAGTCTTTGCAGTTCCATGGACTGTAACCCACCAGGCTCCTCTGTCTACGGAATTCTCCAGGCAAGAATACTGGAGTGGGTTGTCATTTCCTTCTCCAGTTTGAGCAGTTTTATGCTAACAAATTGCAGAAATGGACAAGTTTTTGAAACATACAGCTTGTCAAAACTGAGTCAAGAAGAAATAGTTAACTTGAACAGATCATCACTAGAAGTGGAATAGAATCTGTAAAAACAAAACAAAACAAAACAAAACAAGACACATCTCTCCAAACAAGAGTTCAGAATTGGACAGCCTCACTGAGAAATCCTACCAAATGTACAATAAAGAATTTATCCTTCTCAAACTGTTCCAAAAAGTTGAAGAGGAGTAAACACTTCCAAATTTATTCTATGAAGCCACCATCATCCTGACACCAAAACCAGACAAAGATACTACAAAAAAGAAAATTACAGACCACTTTCTCTGAGGAATGTGGATGCAAATATAGTCAACAAAACAGCAAATCAAATCCAACAAGAGCCCAAGTTAAGTAATATACTTCTGAAAGAATAAGAGACAGGCTAGGATATGAGAGATGAAGCAAATTTTGGGAGGGGAAGATACTAGGAGAGGAGGAGGATACAGTAAGAGGGCAGAAGGAAAAGCTTTGAGCCTTGTCTTGCTGAAATTAGTACACATCATATCAGTGTATTTAAAATTTTAAAATTTCTATTTGTGTATTCATAGTTTTTTTTATGTTTTACATCTTTACATAAATGATAACGGCGTTTGTTTTCTTCACTTCACCTGAAATTTATCAATGTTTTTACATGTAAGACCTATTTCACTCACTTGCTCTTGTATCAGATTATATGAATATATCACTATTTTTCTTATCTATGGATATTTAGATTTTTCCTAATTTTCATAATAACAAGCAGGAGTGTGCTGAGCATCTTTCATATTCTTCTTTGTACACATAGCATAAGATTCTTTAGGGTAAATGTCTAGGTACGGAGTTGCTGGCTGACAGGTTTTAAATACCTTTAATGGTAATACTGCTGCTGCTGCTGCTGCTAAGTCACTTCAGTCATGTCCGACTCTGTGCGACCCCATAGACGGCAGCCCACCAAGGCTCTCCCGTCCCTGGGAATCTCCAGGCAAGAACACTGGAGTGGGTTGCCATTTCCTTCTCCAATGCATGAAAGTGAAAAGGGAAAGTGAAGTCGCTCAGTTGTGTCTGACTCTTAGCGACCCCATGGACCGCAGCCTACCAGGCTCCTCCGTCCATGGGATTCTCCAGGCAAGAGTACTGGAGTGGGGTGCCATTGCCTTCTCTGAGTTTTGATACTACTTCATCCTAATTTTTAAAAATATTTATTTATTTATTTGGCTGTACCCGGTCTAAGTTGTGCCATGTGGGATCTCCATCATCCTCACTGCAGCATGTGGGACCTAGTTCCTTCCTGTGCTATGCTTAGTTGCCCAGTGGTGTCCGACTCCTTGTGACCACAAGGACTCCTGGCCGCAAGGCTCCTCTGCCCATAGGGATTGTCCAGGCAAGAATACTGGAGTGGGTTGCCATGCCCTCCTCATGGAATAAATCTGGGCCCCCTGCATTGGGGTTGCAGAGTCAGCCACTGGCCCACCAGGGAAGTCCCTAATTCATTCTAATAAGAGCAATGGTGAACACTTCCATCTCCCCAGATTTTTACCAGCACTTAAAATTAGCAGCTATTTCTCCCCATTTTAAGTATTACCTATGATCTTCCCTAATCTTTTTAAAAATACCTCTAATTGAGAACATTTATTCCTGAGTACCACATCGTCTTGTTGCATTCTAAATATTATTACATTTCCTAATTGGCTATCGCTGGTGTACAGAAATGCTACTGCTTTCCATAGACTGATTCTTACAGTCTTCAACCCACTGAAATTCTTCTGGGTTCAATATTCTTTGACTAAAGTACATATGTCACTGAGAAGCTTTTTCAGTGAAGTTGAACTGCTGGTGGTGAACATTCACAATAAACTGATATTTGTCTCTGGTTTTAATATTTTTCCTTGACTGGTGGGCAGGGATTCTACTAAACCCTGGTGGTGGACTTTTTTTTATCTTCTTCAAACTGAGCATATATAATCTTCTTTAAATCTTCATAATTCTTTACTCAATTATTTCTTGAATACTGTTTCTCCCCAATTTCATCTAATATCTTCTTTGGCCACTTCTGCTAAACTTATATTGAATTTTATCGTTCTACCAACCATGCCACTTGGCATGTTTTTATTTCTTTACCTCCCTATGACAATGTATAAGTATTTTACCCCATTCTGTATTTCTGATCCTCTATCCAACAGTTTTCTAACCTCTTGTTCAACCCACTCACTGAATTTTAAATTTCAATGACTACATCTAATTTTTTTGTTCATTTCTAGAAATAAATTGCATCAACTTTTTTCCAAACCTGCTTATTCTTTTAATATAGTACCCTAGTTTTTGTTTTTTCCCCTGTTTTTCTTTCTTTGTGCTTTTATCTTCTACTCATATTTTTATGACTATTCATTTTCTACATATTTTATTTCTGTGATATATATTATTAAATTGTTTAAATATTTTTATGTGTGTGCAATTTTTTCAGGTTGTCTGATTCTTTCTTGTTTTTAGTTTATGAACATTCTGACTTCTTTGACTTCCAATTTCCTCTTGCAGTTATTTTCCTATTGTGCAGTATACTACTTTATGGTGAGTTCACAGTCAGTTAAGGCTATACTTTCTTCCTGTGGAAATACCGTTTGCTTGACGTGTTGAAGAATTCCAGCACCTAAAGGGAGATTAAAACCAACCCCATTCCATGTGGCACTCAGATTTGGGATTTTGACAGTGCCCTAATTTTCACCTACCTAGAGCCCCAAAGGAAAGAGAATGTTTTCTGGTTGACACGCCTCGCCTCTGGGTGTAATTTTCTAGTGCCTGCTTGTTGACTGCTAGGGAGCATTTCTAGAGTCCAGGTTTAAATGAATTCAGTTCCTGTTTCCCTCGGTGGGTTCAAATCTTAGTGTCAAGGTTCAGAGAAGCCATTAAAACTCTAAACTTGAATTCCTATCTCAGCATTAAGACCAGCCTCCTATCTCCAATGCCATGACCTTAGTTGCATAGTTTTGTTTGAGTTTATGGGCTTCCCTGGTGGCTCAGATGGTAAAGAATCTGCCTGAAATACAAGAGACCTGGGTGCAATGCCTGGGTAAGGAAGATCCCCTGGCTAAGGAAATGGCTACTCACTCCAGTATTCTTGGCTGGAGAATTCCCCATGGACAGAGAAGCCTGGCTGCTATAGCCACTAAGAGTCAAACACCACTGAGTGACTAACACTTTCTCTTCACTTCACATGCTTTAAGTGAAGGAAATGGCAACCTGCTCCAGTATTTGCCATGGGAAATCCCACTGACAGAGGCTGACAGGCTACGGTCCATGGGGTCACAAAGAATCAAACACAACTTAGCGACTAAACAGCACCACGCTTAACTCAGATTTCCTTCTTTGGTCTGATATCTAGGAAATTCCCTTTCTTTCCTGAATCTACCTGATTGCAAATTTTTTTGCTCCATTTTATCCAAAATACCTGTATGCGAAATGGAAGAAATGGGAATAAGGTGTCCACTCTTCTCAGTACTGCATTTAAATAGAACATTAGTCATTTACAATTTACACTAGAAATAAATTTAGGCCCGAGACTTTACAACAAGGTGATTTCTTAAAATGTTCACAGACTTAAGGTATTTTTTTTAATGAAAATTTTGGAAAATTAATATATATTACAGTGAAAAAGAATAAATGTGCAAATGTTTACTGGTTAATACACATTTTGAAGATGAATGCCTTTATAGGTATCATCATATTTGAATTTAAGTCTCTACTTAGCTTCCAAATAACATTTCATCTGTTAAACAGCATTCTGATCCATGTTGTTTTGAGTAATCAGCTGACAATCCTATGTCAAATGATGTTTTTGTGAAACATGCATAAAATTCAACACTTCTAAAATTATTTAGATATCTAATGAGATTTGCTTTCTGCAAGTTTTTATCCTATAAAGCATTCTAGTTTATAAGAGCTTATAGTCATCTATTTAAAATATCACATAGTTGAAGAGAACTCTTTTAATGATGCTACTTACTTAGTTTTTCATTCTCTTTTATTTCTTAATTACTATTTATTGTTGTGTTCTAATTGTCTATGTAGAGTTTCAAGTGACTGTAAGAGGCATTTTTCTTATTAGGATTGGAATCACTCTCTGAGGCAGGCAGAGACCAGCCAGTGGCTTGAGCAATTCTCCCTTGGAGCTCTGCTAATGATGACAACTCTCCTGTTCTAGCCTTTCTGATATATGTATCAAAGAAAATGAATGGGGCCTGCCTCCTTCAGCCGTTGTTCTTTCGTGGCAAATACCAGGTATCTTCCCTCTATGAATAATATGTGTATGACAACATTCCCTTTTTTTCCAGTTTTACTTCCTATACTCTAGAGACTCAGAAGGTTTCTCTTTCATTTGAAGCTCAGCTGTGCTTGTCCTTTACTTGAACAAGTGATAAAGCTAAGAGATTTCTGTGGAGTTTTGGGAAAGGAATAAAGCACATACAGGAACTATATTTCATAAATATTAGAGATGCTTCTAGGATTACTCCAAAAGATATACACCACAAGACAGGTGGTGTCCATTAGCAAGTGATCACTCACAGACCACTCTGGTATTGATCTACAAGTAAGTCTTCATCCTAGATAATATTAGACTAAAAGGTACTAGATGTAGTTAATTTACTATTTTTCAACACATGGCAACTCTTTACCGTGGACTATAGACTTTCTGCATGTTTATGTAGACAGGAGTTTTATTGTTTCAGTGTTCCAAGATAGGTATCTAAATAGCCCTGGATATAACATATATTTAATTATATAACTATTACAATATTTAGCTTCTTGTCCCAACAAACATGTTCTCAACATGGATACTAATATTTACTTATTTTATGGTTTAATGTTTGTATACATATGCACACGTAAACACAAACTATCAGTATATAGTTTATAGTTGTCTAGATAAGACTGCTTCACTAGAGGTTCAGATGGTAAAGAATCCACCTGCAATGCAAAAGACCTGGGTTCGATCCCTGGGATGGGAAGATTCCCCTGGAGCCTGGAGGAGGGCATGGCAACCCACTCCAGTATTCCTGTCTGGAGAATCTCCATGGACAGAGGAGCCTGGCGGGCTAGAGTCTATGGGGTCACAAAGAATCAAACACAAGTGAGTGACTAAGCAGCAGCAGCAGATAAGGCTAATGAATTAATAAAGGAAATATTCTTAATAAAGTTTCATCTATGCTTTTTCTTTAAAAAAGTAACATTTATTTTTATATTTGTATGGGATTCTAACTTTTTTAATGGAGTGTTTATTCTCTCAGCTAATATAGCTAACATTGTCTGATCTGAATGTTTTGGAACTGATTACTGTAAAGTAAACCAGTTTTATAGAGAAGGAGATGGCAACCCACTCCAGTATTCTTGCTGGAGAATCCCGTGGACAGGGGAGCCTGTGGGCTGCTGTCCATGGGGTCGCACAGAGTTGGACACAACTGAAGCGATGCATGCACGCAAACCAGTTTTATAATTTCAAATTTGTACCTGCTTCTATGTTTCCTCTATGTGTAAGCTGCAGGTACAATGTGTCCCGTGGTGACAGCATGATGTCCTATTCTCTGAGTGTGTACAATAAACAAAGTTGCATTTCTGAAAGTACTCTTGTGAGGAATTACTGAGCATGTAATCAGATCCACTAGGGTGTCTCACATTTTTTGGTAATTAAATAGACGATTTTGAACATGGTATTTTCAGACCTGTCTGGGTTCAAACTTCAGAAGATGATTTAAAAATCTAGAATGAAATCTTTGAGAGAATTCTTTTCAGAATTAGATAAGACATGAAGCTAAAGTAGATTTGAGTGTATAGTAGTTTTAAAGGGTTGCTAGCTTTAGTGTTGTATATTTTAAAATTAACACACTAGATAGATAAGGGGGCAAATGTGTTTCTGTTAAAATAACACATTCTTAAGATGACTTCTCTTCTGTATTTGTAAGTTTTTAAACCAAAGGCATGTGTCTTGCTGAACCAAACCTGATTCTAAAGACACTTAGAGAAGTGCTGCCATGGAATAGAGACTGGATATTTACAGAAGCTCCAATCGCTTGATGTATACAAACATAACAGAGAAACTAAGGAAAATAACCTTTGCTCTAAACAATGGACGTTATTTGAGTACACGAGGTACCTTGCAGCTACAGGGTCCAAAACAGGGGTCCTCGTTGGTGCTCCCAGCACCACTGCAGTTGCAGGGCTTGCAGTCTGGGTAGCCAGCGTAACCTCTGGCACAACGATCGCAGCTCACGCCTCTGAAGCCAGGCTTACAGTGACAGGATCCAGGCGCCAGACCTAAAAAAAGATGAAACACATATCAGTATCTTCAAATTAACTCAGAAACCTTCCGAGACTATCACAAGATGGAAAAGTGGCTTGGGGGTAAAAATATACTACTTTAAGATAAAAACCTAATGTCAATCATCTAAGTAAACAAAGAAAAAGACTAAGGGTATTCAAACTAAATGTCCATCAACAAATGAATGGATAAAGAAGATATGGTGCATATATACAATGGAATAATACCCAGCCATAACAAGGAATGAAATAATGCCATTTGCACCAACAAGGATGGACCTAGAGATTATAATACTAAGTAAAGTAATAAGTCAGAAAGAGACAGACACCATATGCTATCACTCACATGTAGGTTCTAAAATATGACACAAATGAATTTATCTACCAAGCAGAAATAGACTCATAGACATAGAGAATGGATTTGTGATTGCCAAATAAGAGAGGATTGTGGCAAGGATGAACTGGGAGTTTGGAATTAGCAGATACAAACTATTTATATAGAGAATAGATAAACAACAAGGTCCTATTGTGTAGCACAGAGAGCTATATTCAATTGGATGTAGAAAAACTGAAGCCAAACTTTTAGGCTTAAATACTTTCATTATTTAAAAATGTAAACAAATTAAAACTTAATTCATGTAATTTTTAAAAATGTAAAACAAAATGAATACCACAGGAAGCAAGGGATATTTGAAACATTAAAAAAAAAATGAAAAGGAAGCAAATAAAAAGGAACCTTAGACAAGGCTAATTAAGGATATCAAAGGAAAGCAAATGATGAAAGAATTCCCACAAACTATTTCAGTACTGGTTAATTTTTACTGTATTCTCAATGTCTGAAACTCGTATGGAACATATAAAAAAAACAGGTATGTAGTTCAGTTTATAAAGCTCATGAATATATGACATCAAAATCTAACAGAGATAACCCAAAATAAACATGGCCAACTCTTCTGCAACCCCACGAACTATAGCTCAGGCAAGTACGCTGCAGTGAGTTGCCATTTTCTACTCCAGGGGATCTTCCCAACCCAGGCATCAAACTCAGGTCTTCTGCACATGGATTCTTTACTACCGAGCCCCTAGGGAAGCCCTTTAAATCAAAAGCTAGAAGTAATTAAATTGAGAGAGAAAGGAATTTTGAAAGCTGAAATAAGGCCTAAAGCTAGTCTTCTTTAACCAGTTAGCCAAGTTGTGAATGCAAAGGAAAATTTCTTGAAGGAAATTAGAAGTGCTCCTCCAGTGAACACATAAATGTTAACAAAGTGAAACAGCCTTATGGCTGATATGGAGAAAGTTTTATTGGTCTGGATAGAAGAGCAAACCAGTCTCAATATTTACTTAAGCCAAAACCGAATCCCGAGGTAGCCCTAACTCTCTTCAATTCTATAAAGGTTGAGAGACATGAGTAAGTCACAGAAGAAAAGTCTGAAGCTAGCAGAGATTGGTTCATGAGGCTTAAGGAAAGAAGCCATTTCTGTAACATAAATGCGCCAGATGAGGCAACAAATGCTGATACAGATCAGATGCAAGCTGCAGCAAGTTATCCAGAAGATGTAACTAAGATGAAGGTGAGGACACTCAACAACAGATTTTCAATGTAGATTTAAAGGCTTCTATTGGGAAAAGATGACATGTCGGACTTCCATAGCTAGAGAGGGGAGGTTGAGGCCTGGCTTCAAATCTTAAAGGACAGGCTGACTCTCATACTAGGAGTTAATGCAGCTGACGACTTGAAGCCGAGGCTCGTTTACCATTCCAGAAATCCCAGGGCCCTCTGCTAAATCAACTCTGCCTGGATGATAGTACATCTCTTTAAAACACAGTTTACTGAATATTTTAAGCCCAGTGTTGAGATCTACTACTCAGAAAAAAAAAGTTTCAAAATATTACTGAACATTTTGATAATGAACCTGGTCATCCAAGAGCTACAATGGAGATGTACAGTGAAATTCACATTGTTTCCAAGCCTGTTAACACATCTATTCTGCAGCCCATGGATCAAAAAGTAATCCTATTATTAATATACATATGTGTGTGTGTGTGTGTATATATATGTGTGTGTGTGTGTGTGTATATATATTCTAAGGCTACAGCTGCCTTAGATAGTGATTCCACTGATGGATCTGGGCAAAGTCAATTGAAAACCTTCTAGAAGGAGTCACTATTCTAAACTCAATTAAGAACATTAGAGGTTAATGGTGTTCAGTAAAAGGAGTCCAGAATGCCGGTGGCTAAAAGACAAGTAAGGAAAAAGCCTGCAAAATTAGAAGGTCCCAGCACAGGAGTGAGGACCTCAGGTAAAACAAACAGCACTCCAGGTTAGCCCAATTTCCATAGGGCAGGCCCAGGGGGAGGAGAAAAAAACTTTATAAAAAGAGGAGCCAAAATTGGGCTGGGGGCCTCTCTTCTCTTCCTGTCTTTTGGGTCAGCATGCCCTCACACCTCAAGGATGTATTTTCCTTTACTTTCTAAATAAAACTGAGCTGTAACACGGAGCTGTAACAGTGATCCATCCAAGAGCTGCAACACTGGTCCGTCCGAGGGCTGTAATGCTGGTCCGTCCATCGCTTCAAATTTTTATTGTGACGAGACAGAATTGAGGAAACTACAAACTCCCCGATGATGGGAAGAGGTCAAAAGTATCAACATTAACAGAAGCTGAGAAGAAGTTGATTCCAGCCTTTATGGAGAACTATGGAGGATTCAACTAATGTGCAGAAAGTCACTGCAGACGTGGCGGAAACAGCAAATGAAGTAGAGCCTGAAAATAGGACTTAATTGCCACAACATGATGATAAATTTTAAGAAGTGCAGAGTTGCCCCTCCTGAGTAAGGAAACAAACTGATTCCTTGGCATAGATTCTGCTCCTGGTGAAGGTGCTATGACTATTGAACTGACAACAAATATTACATAAACTTAGTTGATAAACTTAGTTGATATTAAGAAGAGGTGGCAAGAATACGCAGAAGAACTGTACAAAAAAATATCTTCACGACCCAGATAATCACAATGGTGTGATCACTCACCTAGAGTCAGACATCCTGGAATGTGAAGTCAAGTGGGCCTTAGGAAGCATCACTATTAACAAAGCTAATGGAGGTGATGGAATTCCAGTTGAGCTATTTCAAATCCTAAAAGATGATGCTGTGAAAGTGCTGCACTCAATATGTCAGCGAATTTAGAAAACTCAGCAGTGGCCACAGGACTGGAAAAGGTCAGTTTTCATTCCAATCCCTAAGAAAGGCAATGCCAAAGAACGCTCAAACTACCACACAATTGCACTCATCTCACATGCTAGAAAAGTAATGCTCAAAATTCTCCAAGCCAGGCTTCAACAATACGTGAACTGTGAACTTCCAGATGTTCAAGCTGGTTTTAGAAAAGGCAGTGGAACCAGAGATTAAAATGCCAACATCTGCTGGGTCATCAAAAAAGCAAGAGAGTTCCAGAAAAACATCTATTTCTGCTTTATTGACTATGTCAAGGACTTTGACTGTATAGATCACAATAAACTGTGGAAAATTCTGAAAAAGATGGGAATACCAGACCACCTGATCTGCCTCTTAAGAAAGCTCTATGCAGGGGAAGCAACAGTTAGAACTCTACACGGAACAACAGACTGGTTCCAAATAGGAAAAAGAGTATGTCAAGGCTGTATATTGTCACCCTGCTTATTTAACTTATATGCAGAGTACACCATGAGAAATGCTGGGCTGAAGGAAGCACAAGCTGGAATCAAGATTGCCGGGAGAAATATCAATAACCTCAGATATGCAGACGACACCACCCTTATGGCAGAAAGTGAAGAAGAACTAAAGAGTCTCTTGATGAAAGTGAAAGAGGAGAGTGAAAAAGTTGGCTTAAACCTCAACATTCAGAAAACTAAGATCATGGCATCTGGTCCCATCACTTCATGGCAAATAGATGGAGAAACAGTGGAAACAATGGCAAACTTTATTTTGGGGGGCTCCAAAATCACTGCAGCCATGAAATAAAAAGACGCTTACTACCTGGAAGAAATTTTATGAGCAACCTAGACAGCATATTAGAAAGCAGAGACATTATTTGCCAACAAAGGTCCGTCTAGTCAAAGCTATGGTTTTTCCAGTGGTCATGTATGGATGTGAGAGTTGGACTATAAAGAAATCTGAGTGCCAAAGAATTGATGCTTTTGAACTGTCTTGTAGAAGACTCTTGAGAGTCCCTTGGACAGCAAGGAGATCCAACCAGTCCACCCTAAAGGAGATCAGTCCTGGGTGTTCATTGGAAGGACTGATGCTGAAGCTGAAACTCCAATACTTTGGCCACCTCATGGGAAGAGCTGACTCATTTGAAAAGACCCTGATGCTGGGAGGGATTAGGGGTAGGAGAAGAAGGGGACGACAGAGGATGAGATGGTTGGATGGCATCACCAATTCAATGGACATGAGTTTGAGTAAACTTTGGGAGTTGGTGATGGACAGGGAGGCCTGGTGTGCTGCAGTCCATGGGGTCACAAAGAGTCAGACACAACTGAGCGACTGAATTGACTAAACTGAGTTGATAAAGCAGCCGCAGGGTTTGAGAAGACTGACTCCAATTTTGAAAGATGTCTTATTGTGGATAAAATGCTACCAAACAGCATTACATGCTACAGAGAAATTGTTTATGAAAGGAAAAGTCAGTCAGTGTAGCAAACATCATTGTTTAGTTATAGTAAGAAATTGCCCCAGCCATCCCAACCTTCAGCAACCACCACCCTGTAGCCATTGACCTAAAGGCAAGATCCTCTGTCAGCAAAAAAATTGCAACTCACTACAGGATCAGATAACGGTTAGCATTTTTTAGCAAGAAAGTCTTTTTGAATTAAGGTATTGTATTTTCAGACATAATGTTATTACACACTTAGTAGATTACAATATAATGTAAACATAACTTTAATACGCACTGGGTAACCAAAAATTAGTGGAACTTGCTTTATTACAGTAGTCTGGAACTGAACTTGTAATATCTCTGAGCTATGTCTGCACTGTTGAACAATAATAAATTTATTTTCTTAATCATATGTAGAAGTAAAATGAAAAAGAAATATGTCCACTTTAATAAAGGCCACAGAAACACTCCACTCAATTCATATTTATTTCTGATATTAAAATCTCCAGACCTCAAGACTAAACAGAGAAATACTCTATGCAATAAAAAATGTCTATTTCAATATTTGTTTCTGAAAGTACTACAAAACTAAATGTCTTGTTCAGAACACTTGACTGTGAGGGTTGAAATTGGCAGAGAGAGATATATATAAAATGACTGTGCTGTTATGAAGCAGAGAAATCCCATGGAGATCAGAAACTATAATTATTTTCTAGAGTAGTAAGCCATTTCTCAGACCAGTGTCTTTCCTAAAGTCAATTAATTGTGATTAACTAGTCTAGAGTGTGGAGCATGGTCTTATTGAACAAAAGACAAATTCTAGGTACAATTCAAGGTAGGATGACATATCAGAGAACTTTACATATAAACTGAGGAGTCCCGAAAGGGTAAACTAGGAAATACACATGTATGTGCATGCACACACACACACCCCCACAGTTAGGAAAAACACAAGAAAACAAGGCCCAGATAAACACTTACCAAAAAAATCAAACTGCAGAATCAAATAGATAGCAGAGAGTACTACTAAAATATACAAATTATAAAATAAACATACATCTTTCCTCTCTTATCTGTGGTTTCACTTTTCACGGTTTCAGTTAACCTGTGGTCAACCACAGTTGAAAAATATCAAATGGAAAATTCCAGAAATAAACAATTCATTATTTTTGCATCCTGAGTAAGTGATGAAATCTTGCATCATCCCACTCTGTCCTGCCAGGGCATGAGTCATTTTTTTTCCAGTAGATCCCATCCCACTGATCACTTAGAAAGCCATCTTGTTTCTCAGATTGACTGTCAAGGTACTGCAGTGCTTCTGTTCAAGTAATCCTTGAGGTGATGGATGTTCACTAAACTTATTCTGGTAATAATTTCATGAAGCATGAAAGTCAAATCATCATGTTGAATACTTTAAACTTACACAGTGAAAGTGAAAGTCACTCAGTTGTGTCCAACTCTTTGTGACCCCATGGACTATACAGTCCATGGAATTCTCCAGGCCAGAACGCTGGAGTGGGTAGCTTTTCCCTTCTCCAGGGGAACTTCCCAAACCAGGGATGAAACCCAGGTCTGCCGTTGCAGGTGGATTCTTTACCAGCTGAGCCACAAAGGAAGCCCAAGCTTACACAGTGCTGTATGTCAATTATATTGCAATAAAACTGGAAGAATAGAAAGAAATAAGAACTAAAGAAATAAATAATTTGCTTATCTTGGAGTAGATAAGAATTTGAAGATTATAAAGGCACATAAGAAATCCAATACAAAAATTAATATGTATAATGATTTTAACATAATGTCGTTATTATAGCTAAGGTGAGTTTTCTGAATTTTGGTACGTTATGATATAAAAAATTTTAAATTGTGATTACATTTGGAAATGAGACTAGGGTTGAATAGGTTAAAGAGGACTGTATTTGCTATTTCATTCCGTTCGTACTGTTAAAATTTTAGTTGACCATGTGTTGTTTTCCTTGTAACTGAAAAAAATCACTGTATTGTACAACTGTAACATATATAATATTGTACATCAACTATACCTCAATTTGAAAAAAAAAGAATTTAGATCTCAGAGGGAAAAAAATAATTGAAAAATATCTTGTATACAAAGATCTTCATTACAGATTGGTTAAAATATACAAAATTTGGAAACAATATCTTTCAGAGTTAAGAGCTAAAACCAGATTTCAGAGAAATATGAACAGATGTGGGGAAAAAGTCACCATCTAAAGTTAACACACAAATGTTAATAATAGTATTTGAGTTACCACTGCATTGAATACCCATTTTTCTACTTTTCTACTTTTTTTAAAATCACTTTTTCAATAGCAAAATACTTACTGTTTAAACTCAGGGAATAAAATTAAATTACCATAAAAATAATGTGATTTAGTTATTATGATAACAAGATAAGGAACCATAAAATCAAAAATGATACCAATAATTCACCATTAGAGTTTTTAAATAATCATTTTTTAATCTTTTAAGATTTAAGACTCTAAGGCCTAAATACATAATCACAGAGCTTTGTAAAGAAAGCAAGTTCAACTGCCAAAGAAATGTTGCCAGCCTTTTAACTCAAAAGTCTTTGGGGGAAAAGCCTATATCATAACCATGATTTATTTTAGTCTTTGCACAGGAGAGAAGAATCCAGTCTTGGAAACATAAAGAAATAGTTCCAGATATATTCTATGAATTTTCTACTTAACCTTGGCAAGCAACTTTCCTGAAAGTAGCTTGTAAACATTTTTACATCCAGAAGTTATTTTGGCATTTGATTCCCTAACGTTTGGATTTCACCATGAATTTCAATCCCCAAAGCAGGTATTAGCTTAAATTAATGTCAGCCTCTTTTCCTTCATTAACTCATTCCTACTGCCTTTTCCATCCTAAAGGAGATCAGTCCTGGGTGTTCATTGGAAGGATTGATGCTGAAGCTGAAACTCCGATACTTTGACCACCTGATGCGAAGAGCTGACTCATTTGAAAAGACCCTGATGCTGGGAAAGATTGAGGGCAGGAGAAGGGGACGACAGAGGATGAGATGGTTGGATGACATCACCAACTCGATGGACATGGGTTTCGATGGACTCCGGGTATTGGTGATGGACAGGGAGGCCTGGCGTGCTGCGGTTCACGGGGTCGCAAAGTGTCGGACACGACTAAGCGACTGAATTGAACTGAAATGCCTTTAATAGTCCTTTATGCACACTTCTTGCTTTCTGTATTATTAACTGCAGCTCAGTCTGTGATCTCATCTATTGCTCTTCCTTTGTAGTACACACATCCCTCAAGGAGCACTGTCATTTCACCCCAAAAACCATACCAGCTACAAAGTAATCTAATAAACAACAAAACATCAAAAGGTGCATACACCACAGATCTATAATTGACTAGAAGGTGTTTGTATATATGTATATATACACACATAGATATGCAAATATATATGCATATACATGTATAACTAACGTAAAACAATTCAACTCTTCTTGCTTTTTTTTTCTCTTCTTGGTTTTAAAGTATAAACATAAATGCAATTATTGAGATGTAAGAATTGGATACGACTGAGCAACAAACACTTTAACTTTTAATCAGAACAACAGCCCTCTACCAAATTCTCACCTCGTCGAGCATGTTTTTCATCCTTAACACAGACTTCATTTAAGGAACCAACTGGATCACAATGGCATGGCTGGCATGGTCTCGGATAATTTGGAGATACCTAACAAAAATATTAAATTGCTTTAGGTCAACTGTAATAAAAACACTAATATTTTTTGATCCAGTAAGCCTTAGAGATCATTTTAATGATATATAGTAAGATATTATATTGAGAAAATGATAATATAAGAAAATTCTTTATTCTCACAACTTAATGATATGCAATAAGAAACTATATTGGAAAATAATCCATAAGAAAATTTCTTTGCTATATTTTCAAAACTGCCAGAATCCATTTCTCCTAGGTGGACATACAGAAGTAAAGAGAATAATATAATAAACTCCTATGTAACTGTTACCTAGATTCAATGATTACCAGAATTTCACCATATAACTTTCACCATGCTTTATTCTTTGCTAAAGTTTTTAAAGAAAATTCCAAATAGTCTTTTAATATCTACATATTTTAGAATGTACCTCTTTCTTTTATAATCACAATTATCATAAGAAACAAAATAGCAATGTTTGCTTATATAGAAAATGTAAGAGAAATACACATTCCATGATAAAATCTTCTTTACTGTTTTGTTTTACTGCAATGTAGTTCAAAATTAGTAATTTTCCCCCAAATTTTTATTTTTCAAAACCTTTTTCACATTGATCACAATACAACTAATTAAATTTGGTGCTTGAGAAAATGTAGTCTTAAATATTTACATTAAAATTTTTATTTTCTCAGGAGGGAGCATGATCTGGGGAGGGGAATGTAGGTTCTATAATTAGGAAGCCTTAAGCTCACATTCCACTGTGGCCACTTACTGACTACGCTATCTCCTGCACTTTACCTTCTGGTAATATGAGATTAATAATAGCAATCATAGTGACGTTATTAAATTAACATTAAGAGGAATAACAGAAACCATCTCATAAGATTTCTCACATATATCAAATATTCAATACAACAAGTAGTTTTTAACGTTAGAATATTTTAATTAAACAAACCTAGACTGTGCCAATGTACCACATATAAAAGATTTATTTTCTAGATGCAATAGGATAAGAATAAAAAAGCAACTAAATTCTTTGCCTAGGAAATACTAAAATACTGCTGAATATACATATAATTATGTATATAATCTATTTCCCATAAAATACTGCTTTTTATTTTTTGATGTGGACCATCTTTAAAGTCTTTTTAAAATTTGTTATAGTATTACTTCTGTTTCATGTTTTGCTTTTTTGGCCAGAAGCCATGTGGAATCCTAGCTCCCTGATCAGGGATTGAACTTGCAACCCCTGCAAGGTCGGGCAGCAAAGTCTTAACCACTGAACAACCAGGGAAGTCCCCAAATATAGTTTACATATATATATATATATCCAGATTTAATTTATAATGAAAACTTGATTGTTAATAGGTCAAAGTGTCATAAGCAGAAAAATATTTACACATCTGATAGAACTCAATCTTCTAAGTCTATAGATCAGTTTCAAAATCATTATTTAATACTCATTCATTTACTTTCTATTGTGAAGAAAGGATCGTGCAAAGCCCAGATAGGTAAGGCCTGCTTTCTGCATTAAAGAAGCTTACTGGAAAAGCAGACTTGAAAGATATTGATTAAGTAGAATGTGCCAAGTGATAAGATAGACACAGAGAAGAGAGTTCTGGAGCAAAAGAAGAGAGAGTACGAACACAATGAAGACAAACAACGTTTCACAGGAAAAGTGACATTTAGACTTGAGCTTGACGTGAGTGGCAATTTGAGGGCAGAATTGGGAGGACTTTTTAACCAAGAGAGAACCGCAACACCAAAAACAAAAACAAAAACAAAACAAAAAAACACCTCTATGGGGATATATAGCAATAAATTTCTTTAGGATAAATTCTTAGCTTTTATGAATATAATTTATGATTACAATGATGAGCTTGAGTAAATCAAAGCCTCTTAATTTATTATCCTTCCTTACAGTAACTGGGAAAATCTGCTTGAATCAGATTGCTGATCAGGAGAACTTCCAGCGAACCCTCCTACACTGTTGGTGGGAATGTAAATTGGTACAGCCACTATGGAGAACAGTATGGAGGTTCCTTAAAAAACTAAAATTAGAGCTACCATATGACCCTGAAATCCCACTCCTGGGCATACATCCAGAGAAAAACATGATCCGAAAGGATACATGCACCCGAATGTTTATTGCAGGACTGCTAACAAGAGCCAAGACATGGAAGCAACCTAAATTTCCATCAACAGAGGAATGGATAAAGAAAATGTGGTACATATATACAGTGGAATATTACTCAATCATTAAAAAGATTGAAATAATGCCATTCGCAGCAACATGGATGGACCTAGAGAGTTATACTGAGTGAAGCCGAGTCAGACAGAGGAATAAGAAACATTGTATGACATCCCTTATATGTGGGATCTAAAAAGAAATGATGCAAAGGAAACCTTCTAACATAAGATATCCTATAAATATATCTACTTTATACTTTATTTTTAATTTTACTAAAATAAGATTACTAATTAATTCTCAAAGTAAACATGGCCATAAGCATATATATACATATATGTTTTAATTTTTAAATATATGTACTTAGTAGATATATCTAAAATGAGATTTTAGGGCAATTATTTTTAATAATGCAGATATATGTTTTTAAGATATAAAATTCACAGTGTACAAAAATTTTATTTCTATATCTTCATAAAAACATAAGGAATTTTCACCCAAATACTAAACACTTGAAATACTTGAATTTTTAGCACAAAATAGAGCATACATATTTTTATGTGCTAAAATATGAAATTCTAGATTCAGATTCACTTAGTAAGTTGTATTAAAAACTTGATCAAGCTTCCAGTTTTAATAATGGCAGAGTGTCTTTAATAGGTCCAACACATCCTAAAATGACAATGATGAATTCTGGAAATATAAAAAATCAAATATTTGAGGGCTTGGGAGAATAATTAAAAGCATGCAGAAATTAGAAGGATTTGAGATTTGAAAGAAAAAACACACTAGATGAGATTCATGTTCATATAAGGGTAATAACAAAATCTACATATATATATCCCTCCATTATTAACTGATTCCTTAATTGCACATTAATTCTGGGGACTCCAAGGGGCCCACTGGAAAGCAACAGCAGGAAAGCTGAATGACCTGAATAGACTTTCTAGTTCACATGATATGACCTAAATAGAAATTTGTTTATCAACCAAGTAAGGTTAGATACATACCTTTAGTTTTCTATTAATCTGCTCTAGAGAAGTATAAAAGCAAGCTTCCAGTTTCATAGTGATTAGTCAGTAAGCTGACTACAAATTGAAACAAAATCCAAAAATCTTCAGAAGAAGATAACAGAATCTTTTGTCACTACAACGTATCAACCAAAATTTCCTGTGTTAATCATGAATTACTAGACATGAGGAGAAAAACTAAGGCATGGTACTTGTTCAAGAAAAAAACAGGTCAACAAAAACAGTGAGGTGCCCCAATATCAATAGACAAGGACTTGTATAGGTCTCTAGATAGGCTGAAGAGAGCATAAAGGTAATAAGGTTTATAATGAGTGAATACATGGATTTTTTTCAGCAGAGTGGAGGAAACTATAAAAAAATATAAGCACTCTATAAAGTTGAAAAATTAACTGCATATGCTTAGCAACAGATAACTGATGGGATGCAGAAAAGTAGTATAGCTATTTACAGATAAATAGAAATTATCCAATCTGAAGCACAAAGAAAGAAAAAAAAAATTATCACAGCCTCAGTAACCTATAGGCACAGTCCAGCAACTTGGCCTGTATGTAGCTGGAGTCATAAAAGGATGAGAGCACAGTTCAAAAAAATATGTCAAGAAATAATGGCCTAAAATTTCCAAAATGCAGCAATCTCAATTTATAATTACAAGAAGTTTAGTAACCAAGAATATACGTACAGAGAAAGCCACATTTAGACAAACATGGTCTAACCAAGATTGGAAAACTTTTTCTGTAAAATTAGATAGCAACATTGTAGGTTTTGTAAGTCATCTAAGGTCTGTTTCTTCTTTTTCTTGCCTTCCTCACCTCCTCCTCTTCCTCCTAGCTATTGTCCCATCTTATTCTTGCTCTTTTTCTTAATTGGGTTGTTCTTTTTCTTCTCGCCCACCTCCTTTCCCTTTCCCTTCATTTCCTCCCCCCGCCTCCTCCTCCCCCTCTTTTTAAAATAAATTTTTACAAATATAAAGAAAAAATTGTTTTTTGTTTGTTTGCAGGCCATACAAGTATAGGCTATGGATCAAATTTTATCTAGGGGCCATAGCCAATACATGGCTTGGTTGCTAAAAGATAAATATAAAGAGTATATCTTGAAATCATTTAGGGAAGATAGACACCTTACATACAGAAGAACAAAAATACAAATGATGGCTGCCTTCTCATAAGAATAAATGAAATCCAAAAAAGACCATAATACACTGAGTACAGGGCTATAACAAATTCCCTCCCAGTTCTGTCTACTTATTTAGCTGCTCTGTGTTTCTCAGTGATTACATCTATAAAAATGAAAACAAAATATAAATTTTCCATGTTAATAATAAGTAATATTAATACATGGGACTTTCCTGGTGGCTGGGATGGTAAAGAATCTGCCTGCAATGCGGGAGACCTGGCTTTGATCCGTGTGTCAGGAAGATCCCCTGGAGAAGAGAATGGCAACCCACTCCAGTATGCTTGCCTGGAGAATTTCATGGACAGAGGAGCCTAGAGGGATATAGTCCATGGGCTTGCAAAGAGTTGGACACAACTGAGTGACTAACACTGGACTTACTTAATAAAGCCCAAATACTTAGAAACTAAACAATAGAGAACAAATCACAATGTAGATTTAAAAATTATTTTAAATAAATTATAATGATGTACATAAAGTGTTTCTGAAGTCATGGGAACCAGCTAGTCATGAAGACAGTGTGCTGTGAGCACAAGGATGGAAAAATAAATCCATGGAATAGAACTGGGGCTCCAGATATTAACCCAAATGATCAACTTATTCTCAAAAAATGGCTCAAAACAATTTGAAAGAGAAAAAAAAAGTATTTTTCAAAACATGGTGCTGGAACAACAGGTGAAACATGGAGACCTCAATCATTACTTCACACTCCACACAAAGATTTACTTGAGATGGGCCACAGCCCTAAAACTTAAAATTACGACTTTTCTAGAATCAAAAAGAAAAATTTTGAAGAAACACTTCACAAGAGAGGATACAGGAATAGCCAGCAGGTACTTAAAATAAATTTAGTACAAAAAAACTGCTATAAATTCATAATAGAAGATGTGCTGTAGCACTCAGCATTGATAGGACTGACTTAGTGACAGCCTAGTACCGACTTGCCAGACCCATTACACCCACATCCACCAGGATGATTATTTCAAAACGTCAGTTAAGACCAAATGTTAGAGAGAGATGGAAGAAGTAGAACTCACATGTATTTTTGGTGAACATGTAAAACAGTATCATTACCTTGATGAAACATTGGCAGTATCTTATAAAGTCAAAAATACATCTAATTCTATGAAACAACTATTATACTCCTAGACACACATAAGGTTAATGACACATGACCACAAAAAGACTCATATAACATTGATTTGAAGGAACTAACCAAAAACTGGAAATGACCCAAATATATAGGAGAATGGATTAAAAAGTAAGACACATTCATGCAGAGGAGTACTCCTTAGAATTTTTTAAAAAAGAAATAACTATCAGTGTGTACAACATGGGTAAATCTAAACCTGTTACACTGAGTGAAAGGAAGACCAAAAATTTTGTGAACTTACGATTTCAGTTTTAGAAAATTCACTAAGAGGCAAACTAATTTATGCTTTAAAAATCAGAACAAAGTTTGCCGAGGGGTAAGGATTGACTGGAATGAGTCACCATGGGACTTTGTGGAGGGATGGTAATATTTTATATCACATCCTCAATGATTTATATCAGCTTCTATTATGAGATATTTCTAGTCACCTTTGAAATTTGAAGTCCAACTACTTAAAGAAGCAATCAAAATTATTTTTTCCTGTAATACATCTCAGTCTGAAAAATCCAAAATAATACTTCATGAAAGAAAAAGCATACTTTACCCCTTTGGGCCTGAAGAAACCATCAATGCATGTCTCACAGTTTATACCAGCAGTGTTTCGAGTACAATTAATGCACACACCCCCTCCAATGTACTTTCCATGTATATTTAAGCTCAGATTTCTTCTGGCAACATTCTCATCATAATAGCATTCTTCAGCTTTCCCATGACAATTGCAGGCTGCAGTAGGGAAAAATAAATTCATAAACTTTCAGATTTCAGATATATATAAAAATAATTCTTGTTACATAAGAGATTTGTATACCATACAGCAAATTATATTATATGATATGTATATACATACAAAGCCAATACAAATATGCCTAGAAAGGGCATGAATCTATTAAACAAATTAAAAAATATATATTAATGGAACTTAAGACAAATAATTTAAACTGAATAGTATGAAATTGCCAATATTTGACTGATTTTATCTTACAAAACTGATATTTCATATAATTCAACCTATAGCTTCCTATTACAACAAACAGATTATTATTGAAGTATGACACTGAATAAATAACATTTGTGTAATCTGTGATGAATAATTACTATATGTGAATCTCTGTATTAGATCCTATGGGTAAAGAAGGATGTTTAGTGTATATACATTTGATCTTTGAATATCACAGGGATTAAGGGTGTCAACCCTTTGCACAATTCAAAACTGGAGTGTGACTTTGCAGTCAGCCCTTCCTGACTTGGCTTCTCATCCCCCAGTTTGACCAACTGAAGATTGTGTAGAACTGCAGCTCTGCTGTCTGCATTTAGCAAAAAAAAAAAAAAAAACAACAACAAAAACCCACCCATAACTTGTAAAGCAGGCTTAGATATAGTACAGTCAGTAAAGAATCTGCCTGAAATGCAGGAAACCCGGATTCAATCTCTATGTCGGGAAGATCCCCTGGAGAAGGAAATGGCAACCCTCTCCAGGATTCTTGCCTGGAAAATCCCATGGACAGAGAGGCCTGGCAGGCTACAGTCCATGGGGTCGCAAGAGTTGGATACGACTTACCAACTAACCCATCACTTGTAAAAAGTCACCAAATCAGAATTGTAAGCCAGACTCTGAAGTTAGGCTCCAGAGTCTCAGGGTCAATCTCTACCACAATCCCTTCAAAAGTTATCTAATAAGAGAAAAAAGATGTACAATTAGTGCAAAGTAATCAGGACAAGAGGAGAGCTGATTTGTTCAGTGATGAGATCATGCTATTTTGTGCCAGTCTTGGATTTGGGTATCCTCTCTTCATTCGTGTCCAACTCTTTGTGACCCTATGGACCTTAGCCCGCCAGGCTCCTCTGTCCATGGGATTCTTCAGGCAAGAATACTGGAGTGGGTTGCCATGTCCTCCTCCAGGAGATCTTCCCGACCCAGAGAGTGGACCTGTGTCTCTAAATGGCCCCTTCATTGGCAGATGGATTCTTGACCACTAATGTCACCTGGAAAGCCCGTAAATATCAGTAGCAGATCACAAAAGAGTCAGACACCACTTAGTGACTAAACAGCTAATATAAGGATTATAAGAGGTTCTATAGAGAATCCGAGTACATCTACAGATTAAATTCCTGCAAGCGCAATTTCTAGTCAGGGGCTAGAATTTTAATTTTAACTAACTTGAAAATTTTCTCTCTAAAAATGCTATATCAGATTACTTTCCCTCTAACAGACATGTTAAAACTGATTCCCCACAGCCTCACCTACACTGTGTATTATCAACATTTTTAATTCAGCTCCTAGACATAGTAAGCATTCAAACATATGTTGAGTGAATGAAAGAACATCTTGGTAAGTTTTTAAAAAGTACTTTCATTGTTTTAATGGATACTTCTTTAATCATAAAAACTGTGACAATTTCTTTATATGGTCATGTCATAGTTTTTCCCTGAGAAACGCCTATTTCAATTTTTGCTCATTTTTAACAGTTTTTAAAAAAAGTTTTCTTATTGCTATGGAGGATCTCTTAATACACTAGATATTTTCTCCCTTGTCCAGTTTGTTGCAAATAGCTTCTTCAGTTTGTTGGCTTTTGATTTAGGATATAGCACTGTTGCGGTATTAATGGAGAGTTTTCAAATTTTATTCTAGGGAAGTATATAATCACAAATATAAATCACTAGGCATGATATGCAGTTTTATATCTTTAGGACAACACACAAGAATTTTTAAAAATCTTATTGTAAAAGTATATTGCAAGAAACTGTCAAGATTTCTGCTACCAGCGTAACTACAGAGAAATGCAGAGGAATACAAATTTATTCTCACATTATTTAGAACTTGTATTGCTGACTGTACTTATAACCATGAGCTAAGGCAGGTAAAGACTAATGCTTGAGAAGCGTACACTCCACATATGAGGGCCCTCTGCCTACAGCTCTGGTTGCTGTTTAAAGGTCCTGGACCTGCACATCTTCCATCTAAAGCCTCAGAGGACCCAGAGAGTAGCTACTCACAAACAACCATTTTACACTCGGCCATCAGCAGTTTGTTATTTCATTGAATGTTCATGACACATGATAGAAACTGTCTGTTAGTATAGGCTTAGCAATGGAATACATATCCTTTGCACTTTATAGATAGACCCTGCCTCAAATAAGCTAGACTGACAAAATCCAAATTTCAAGTGAATTAGAAGGAAATTATTCATTTTATCTTTCTTTGCAGGAGAGATGAGAGGTTGCGCTGTCCTGGTGGCTCAGTGGTAAAGAATTTCCCTGCCAATCAAGAAGACACAGGTTCAATCCTTGGACTGGGAAGATGCTCTGGAGAAGGAAATGGTAACCCACTCCAGCATTCTTGCCTGGAAAATCTCATGGCTAGAAGAACCTAGCGGGCTACAGCCCATGGGGTCACATAGAGTTCAGTTCAGTTCAGTCGCTCAGTCGTGTCCGACTCTTTGCGACCCCATGAACCGCAGCACGCCAGGCCTCCCTGTCCATCACCAACTCCCGGAGTTCACCCAAACCCATGTCCATTGAGTTGGTGATGCCATCCAACCATCTCATCCTCTGTCATCCCCTGCTCCTCCTGCCCTCAATCTTTCCCAGCATCAGGGTCTTTTCAAATGAGTTAGACACAACTTTATACAATCGTTGTAAGTTGTGACTAAACAACAGTGATTCATTTTACAGAGGGATTTGTCATATTGCAGAAAGATGTTTCTAAATCTTCAGAAGTGACTGGAACACCACTCAGCTTGGAAGCTAAAATTTTCATATAAACTCATACGAATATATATATCACCAAAAGCACTATATATACAAGGTTTTAGGGTTAAAAACCCTATCTTTATTTTGTAGATTTTTTAAATTATTTTTTTTTCAGTTTGGAAATCCAACCTCCCATCTCTCCCACAAAGAAAGATAAAATTGTTTTATAATAACAGTATTTTTTAAAATGTATAGAGCGGCAAGTGGAAATTTCCTTCTGTGTTGCTTTGTCTATCCCTAATAAGTTTGATCTAACCTTTCTGTTTCTTTGTTTAAACAGATACATATTAGTGGAGAGTGGTAAAGAGTTTTGCAGATCCACTTAACATAGCATTATGATAACTGTGTGATAGAAGGTCAGAGACAACAGGAGGAATCCCTACCCTCAATGATACTCCCCCCTGTAACTGCTGATATTCCACAAGCAGAAGAGAAATTTATTAAATGTAAGGAAATTTGAGAAGAGATATTCATGGTGTCATTCAACTTAAACTCAGCTTTAGGAATGAAAGTCTGCTCTCAACTGGGAGAAGTTGTGGAGCTCCTGAGGGATCATCAGGAATGGAGCTGGGAGTAGAGGAATAAAAACAAAGGTTGGACATCCAATGCTGTCAAGGTTTACTCCTTTACACCACTGTGTAGTGGGGCCCCATTCCTCCAGGTACCTCTCAGAACAATGACTGATTTCTAACCCAAAATATCTTCACAAGCACCCAGACACAAATCAAAAAGCAAAAGAGCTAAGGGCAGAAAACTAAGAGACTCAAGACATTGATAGTATATGCAGAATCTTAGGCTGAAAAGATAATGTATAGTTAGGAAATATTATGTGATTAAAGCCTGCTATAGTTCAATAATTTTAAGGACCAATCATGTCTGATACATGATACACGGTACATACATTTTATTCAATTCATATATAAAGTTGGCATTATTTAAAATGTCTGCCTGTTCTGAAGGCCATAGACACTTTGAAAAAATGTGATTGGGACTGATTCACTAAAACATTAATATTTGAATTCAATTGAATCTGGCTTTCTGGCTAGTTAGGATTTACAGTTCAGCAGAAGTTCATATGGGGGCTTCACTGGTGGCTTAGACAGTAAAGAATTCACCTGCAATTCAGGAGACCTGGGTTCAATCCCTGGGTTAGAAAGATCACCAGGAAAGGAAAATGGCAACTCACTCCAGTATTCTTGCCTGGGAAATCCCATGGACAGAGGAGTCTGGTGGGCTACAGTCCATGGGGTCACAAAAGAGTTGGACATGACTGAGTGACTAACACTTTCAGAAGTTCATATATGTTATACTATAAGCTTCAGATTCACCCCTGATAACAGTAAGTGTACATTATGGTTTTATCTACTTCTCATAATTCTCACACAGTGGTAAATTCATGAGTGTTTTGTAAATATTTGTCAAAAAAATAAAATCTTGAAAACTCTAAAACAGGAGAGTTAAAGAGCTTACCACTACTGTCTTGGATAAAATGCATATGAATTTGACATATAGTTCACCTGAAATCAGCAAGTGTTTACATCACCTGTGCCTCAGGAAAGGAAGACTTACACATGCTGTTGGCCTGTCTGGAACATACCTTCACATTCAGATTTGGTCAGAAAAGTGCCTGCTCTCCAAGGTTTCTGATGGAATCCAGGACAGCACTGGTCACAGCTATCACCACACGTGTTATGCTCACATTCACAGCGGGATTTCTAGTAAAAAAAAAAAAAACAAAGCGGGGGGCAGGGTGGGGAAGCATACTTTCAGCATCCTTTGGAAGCATAAATGAGGGGTTTCTCCTGAAAGGTAGAATGAAGACAAGAGAAAACATGGAGCCTCTGTACCAAAACCTAAAACTCCTGTCAGTCTGGGAAGGAAGAGGTGTCAGCAGTGGGAGTGAATATATTTGATCAACACCAGCTTTGGGAGGGAGGTTCATGGTTGGTACTGGAATCACTGGGCTCAGATGAGCAGAGAATGAAGGCCCAATCAGGAGTGGTCTTGAAGACTAGAATCAGGAGTGGTCTTGAAGACTAGAATCACTTCTCTAATTCCTGAGATCCACAGGTTTTCTGGGTTGGATGTATCCAATTTAAGGTTTCCATCAAAGTACTATTAACACTGGAAGGACTGATGCTGAAGTGGAAGCTCCAATACTTTGGCCACCTGATCTGAAGAGCTGACTCATTGGAAAAGACCCTGATGCTGGGAAAGATTGAGGGCAGGAGGAGAAGGGGGTGACAGAGGATGAGATGGCTGGATGGCATCACTGACTCAATGAATATGAGTTTGAGCAAGCTCTGGGAGTTGTTGATGGACAGGGAAGCATGGCGTGCTGCAGTCCATGGTGTTGCAAAGAGTCGGGCACGACTGAGCGACTGAAGTGAACTGATTATCAGCAATTAGCATAGGAAGAGGGGAGAGAGTAGACGGCTAGGCGTGGAGAGGCGGGGATAGAGCAGAAATCTAATACTCCAAGCCTGCATCTCCTGTCCGCAAGGGTTTTGAGTACAGTCTTTTTCACTGCATGGAGCCGTCCTTCCAAGGCTGCTGTGCAGGTTCTCAAATCTCAGGAAATACTGCCCATCAGTACATCTGATAGACAGTGCCCACACCCTGCAGAAAGCAGGACCACAATCTTGCGAGGAATACTATGCCAGGGATTTGAATCTTCCCTAGGAGGTAATACTATGATGCATTACTCAGAAAACTAGCTTTGAAAGAAATATCATTTGTATAACAGTTGCAGTAGGAAAAAGTGTTTACCTAGTGATCTCACTATCCAAAATAGTTCTTCCATACATAGAGTAGATGATTCTGTATTTCACCAGATTGTTTATGCCTGAGAAAAATGGACGCTCATTCATCTTCTTTGCTTAGGTTATGTTCACTTAATACATTGTCATTAATGAAAAATGCAACCCAAAACCATTCCAGCGTTTTCTGACCTGGCGATTTCAAGCCCTCTTGAATACTCTCTTTCACTCTACTCCTTACTGCCCCATCTAACCTCAGTCTCTGCTTCCATGGTCATTTATATTTACTTCCAGGTACATTTTTCATTTGTTTGCATTAATTTTTTTTGATGAAAATTCATAAAAGAAACAGGTTGATTGATGACAGGCATTCTCTAAAGCTAAATCATATAGCAGGCTGTCATAGCTAGAGAGGTTTCAAAATAGATAGACTGGTTTGGAGCCTTTTTGGGAAAAAACTAATCTGTTTTCTGATACTGTAATGGCTCCCTTCAAAGTCTATCATCCTAACTGCCAGCTCTATTTCACCCTGGCTTGGTTTTCTGTTACACCGTCTAAGTGGGGACCTGACACCCATTTATAGCATCCCTTTCAGCAAAGCTTCTCATGAAGCATTTTACAGTTCAGAGCTTCATTTTACCTAAGCAGCCTAAAAATATACATACATTTGTCACTGGATCAAGTGGACAAGCCCTGGCATGACCGTAGCAGATGCACATCCCTCCAACCGAAATATCCTTGACCGAGTAGTAATACTGCAAAAAGCAATCCAGAGAGAAATCCTGTTAAGACTACTGCAAGGTGAAAGGAGCATTCAGTTAAAAACTTGGCTTTATGCTTCTACCCTTAGTTGGAAGCTCGAGAGAACAACTGAAGGCTCACAAGAGTATCCAGTAGCTCCTCACACTGAAACCCAGGGGCAGAATGCCTCTATAGCTTATGTTAGGTGGGCATTTCAGAAATTTATTTCCCATAACAGCACAAAGTGCTGCACAGTACACAAACTCCATGCTGGAGCATTTATTACTGAAAGCAAATTGTTGTGGGGTGAGGGGAAGCAAGGACAATAATTCTCCATAAAAGTTCAAAGACAGAAAACTTCTTTTATCATCATTTTAGGAATGCCAGTGTTCACGAATCATATGCAGACTGTTCTACTTAATGAATTTGAAAAGAATCAACCAATGTAAGGGAAATGGTGCTCATGATGACACATTTCTTAAGCACATCAAGAAGCACATGAAAAGTAATTAACTACAAGATTGGTTTAATATAATGCAAGGAGTAAACTGGATGTGCAGAACACTATTTCTTCATTATTATGTTAAAATGTCCATGCAATTACCTTCCTGTTTGGGTTAACATAGGACTGCCTCAAATTATCTTCATCTACCTAGCTATTTTTGAAAGGTTATTCATAATTTATACAACTGGACAATTTAAAAATTTTAACAAATTTGTATATCACAAGTTATAGTTGTGAAAGTACTTCATATTATCTTGTGGAATCCAAATAGCCATCACAGTTGTAGATAGTTCTATTATTCCAATTATTTACACTAAACACACACAAACACATATTTAGTGAGAATAAATAGATGGATACAAGTCTGAGTTCCCTGACTACAAATTCTCTTTTCTAATTTACTTCTTTTCAAAAAATTTTTTCTTTTTGTTTTTGCTGTTTATATACAGTATCTTTTATAATACTTTTGTTACTTTATCTGACTTGATAAACTTATACCTCACACTATTGTAACTTGCAAGGAAGTTTAGATTTAATTTAGATGTTAAACTCTGCTTTTCACTAACTTCATCACCTAATAATACAGATAAAACTAGGCATAGTTGCTCAGAAAGCTGATACAGAAGTTTTGTAGATGTTTTTAAAACTGCAACATTTGCATTAAATATATATGTGTAATGCTTCATTTCTAAGTCATGAAGAGGAGTTAAAATTCAATATCCTATTTTTATATATTTAAATTTAATGTGTTTACAGAACTTGAGTACTTTCAAAACCATATTTATATGTTGAATTTTACTGCACTATTTTAAAGGTTCATATACAATGAAGTTATAAATATTAAATGTGCACCCCAATACCCTCTCTGCCTTCAGCAAAAGATGATAAAAGGAACACGTTTTCTTCCATTGATTTTTTCTTTGATAGATACACTGTCAGGAAAGATTAAATTTCACTTCAAAATTATTCAGTCTTCCTTGGTGTATACTTTTAAGTCATGCCAAAATTATAATTAAAAGTGACTTTTTAATAAGTGAAGAATCTAAACTTTGCTGTGAAATAATGATTACTTTTGCAGAAGACAATTTACAATAGACTGAAATATAACACAAGGCAAAATTATTTCAGGTTTGGAAAGGGCACTAAAACGTCCAACATGTGTTGTATGAGGACAATAAGACTTTAAAAGTTATTTTTTAATGATGGAGAAGTTAGGTGTGAGGAAGTTAAGCAATGAAAAAATATATGAGGAGTCCTCACATATTTGTGAAAAGCACAGTCCTTCAATATTCAGTCTGTAGGCTCAGCAGTTTGCTAACTGGTGGCAAGAGCTGAAGCCCAGTAGGGTCTCTGTAGAACAATCTCAGTTTCTCCCTACAATCCGCCTTTCTCCTTTGCTTCTAGTCACAGTAGATATTCTGTTTGCCTGTATTTGATTTACGGATTTACCACTGAACTGAGTCTCTAGCTAATACTGTCTTGATTGTATACATGCATATAAGGGAGATGATATAAACCAGAGAACCTGGCAGGTCATGGATAGGAGGAAGCATAGTTATGACTCATAGCAATCTGGGCTATAAAGAAAGCCGAGCACCAAAGAATTGATGCTTTTGAACTGTGGCGTTGGTGAAGACTCTTGAAAGTCCTTTGGACTGCAAGGAGATCCAACCAGTCCATCCTAAAGGAAATAAGTCCTGACTATTCACTGGAAGGACTGATGCTGAAGCTGATACTCCAATACTTTGGCCACCTGATAAGAACTGACTCATCTGAAAAGATCCTGATGCTGGGAAAGATTGAAGGCAGGAGGAGAAGGGGACGACAGAGGATGAGATGGTTGGATGGCATCACCAACTCAATGGACATGAGTTTGAGTAAACTCCAAGAGTTGGTGATGGACAAGGAGGCCTGGCGTGCTGCAGTCCATGAGGTCACAAACAGTCAGACATGACTGAGCGACTGAACTGAACTGACTGAACCTGGGCAGATCATCTATGTCATAATCTCTCAAATTCCTGTTTGAAAACAACATCTCTACTAGCTTCTGTTTCCACTGATATGTTGAAAGGATGCTATAACCATTTTTCTCCTGATATTCAATTCATAAAGGAAAATGAAAGTGTATACAATCAGTTTTTTCCCTAATATCTGTATTCTTTTGAACTAGAAGTACATTGTGATTCATTAGAGAAGCATGAAACTAAATTATTTATTTAGATAAAATGGTCCATGGACCAGTGGCATCCATATCACCTGCAAAATTGTTAGAATTTCAGTTTCTCAGTTCTGTCCTAGATCTACTGAATTCAGATCTGCATTTCCACAACATCACCAGTTGATTCCATGCATATTAAAGTTTATCAGGATGTGATGTGGTGTGAGTGTGTGTGTGTGTGTGTGTGTGTGTGTGTGTGTGTACTAAGTCATGACATAAAATGCATTTCTTAGTGCAGGTTACAAGCCCACAAGGCCAATTATAATAGTACAGATCACCCAAAGTGTGGAAAAACTAACTTTGTCCTCAAAATCAAGAGAATAAACTAGGCAGTATGAGCTCCACTGTACCAAGAGGAAACTAAAGTTTAGAAATGCTAAAAAGTTTGATATTTGTTACACATCTAATAAGTGGCCCAGAGCTTGGATTTAAACAAAGGAAGGTCCATGAAATTTTTAGTCTTTCATGCCTCCACTGAAAACTATTTTTTAAAAGTATTTAACAGACAGTTATGGAGAAGGAAATGGCAACCCACTCCAGTACTCTTGCCTGGGAAATCCCATGGACAGAGGAGCCTGGTGGGCTACAGTCCGCAGGGTGCAAAGAGTCAGACACCACTGAGGGAGGAGCAGGCGCGCCCCGAAGGCCCCAGAGCTTTGGATGGCAGAGCCAGGACTGTGGCTGGGGAGGACTCCCAGCTCCCAGGCCTCTCTCACCAGATAGGACCGGGGAAAACTAGAATCTAAAACATGCCTGAGGGCTTTCCTGGCGGCTCAGTGGTAAAGAATCCCCGGGCTGGGAAGACCCCACGTGGCAGAGCAGCTGAGCCCATGCATCACACCAGGGGCCGTGCTCTAGAGCCGGGAGCCGCAACTGAGGTCCGTGGGTACCAGAGTGCGTGCTCCGGAGCAAGAGGCGCCACCGCGGTGAGAAGCCTGCGCCCCATCACCGAGAGGAGCCCCTGCTCACCCAACTAGAGAAAAGCCCTCGCAGCATGACGACCCTGCACAACCGTAAATGAATACAATCATTAAAAACAAAACTATTTAACAGACAATTAAAACAACAGGCCCAATATTAATGACAGATGCCAATATGATTCATCATAACTTACTCTTCGTGTGACGATGGGGTCAATTTCTCTCGGGTCTTTGTGAGCGAACATCATCAAATCGGCATTCAAGGTGCGGATCCTCTGAAACCTCAGGCGAATGTAGCGAGCAGAGGTAAATTCCAGCAGTTCAGGAGAAGGGTCATCAGCACTCGGCCTCCCATTGATCAAAGAGATATGAATCTACACAATGTGGGAAATAATTTAACAATTAAGGCTACCAAGACTTACATATCTGGTTTCATTTAACTTTTCTTAGACAAATAGTTAAGCTCCCCTTCTCTCAGTTAAGCAGATACAGGTTTATATTTACTAGAATGCAGTGAAGTAATTGAGGAATATTATGAATGTTTTAGTACATGTACTTGCAATTTATTTGTTTATATTTCAGGTGTTTTCTCTATACTGCAATTGCTTATATTTCTATAAAGTCAGTGCATCTACTTGAACTTTCTAGGATTTCCAAAAATTCTTAAATCAGTCATTCTTTTTCTGAAAATTATTGCAGCCAAAAATTATTTAAGATTCTGGCATATATTCCCATATATTTTCTGGTGGGAAACCAGAAAACAAAATATCAGACAAAAACAAGAAACCATCAGGAACTCAAATTTCTTTTTATTCTGAGCTTGAAAGTATCTAATTATATTGTCTTAAAATATATAAAGAGAGTAAAAATCGACACATTACCAGAAAAATTACACAAATCTCCAATCACAGACATTTCAATAAGGTGGCTTTTATTTCTTTTTTAGTAATTGATAGCTTAAGAAGGCAAAATTTACCAAGGCTATAACACGTTCTATGAAAAATATGCTCTTTGACAATATATTAAAACTTGAGTAGAATGGAATATTTTTTAGGAAAATAATTTTGCAAAATTTACGCCAGAAGAAATCAAATCTAACCATACCATTTTCCATGAAAAATCAGAAAAATTATTACCCTTCAAAGGTGCATTGAGGCCCACATGCTCTCACAGGGATTTCATGAGAGCAGAGAATTCTAATGGGAGTCGGGGGGAGGTAAACCATTATATAAAATAAGAAGTACTTCTATCACAGATAAACAAGCTATTTTTCTAATGCCTAAAGAACTTCTATAAACCAACAAGAAAAAATACCAATGACATAACACAAAAATAGACAAAAGATATAAGATAACTATTTAAAGAAACAGAAATATAAATGGCTATTAAACTTCTGATAAGATAGTGAACCTCATTTATAACAGAACTGCTAATTAAATCCGCTCTAAAAGCTTTCACCATTTTTTCAAATTGTTGAATCCTAAAATATTATTAATACTTCCTGATGACAAGACTAAAGGGGGTACAGCAATTGTTACACATTTAAAGGTTGAATGTAAAATGGCATAAATCCTTATAAAGGTGAATTTAGCAATAACTGTCAAAATTACAAATGCACAGAATTTTTTACTTAGATATTCCACTTCTGGGAAATTACACTACACAGATGTTTTATTAATACATGTGTGTGTGTGTATACAATTAACATGTAATTAATGATATGTAAAAATGCATTGAATTTCTATAATATTTTTTAATAATAGCAAAAGACTGGAAAGAACCTAATATGCATCAATAAGAGACGGGTTAAATAAATTATGCATCTATACAGTGAATTAAGTGTACCACACAAAAGAATGAGGAAACTCTCAAAATAAAGATAGGAAAAAGTACATTCAATTTTTTGTACTTTGTAAATGCATTCTTACCTATGCAATAAACCAAATCAATTAAAATTGTTAAAGAAATTGAAATTGAGTGGTGGGTTTTGGGGTGAACACATGCACATACTGTGTGTATGCACACACAGGAGGCTAAAGAGACAGAATTACAAGAAGAAAGGAGTCCTGTGCTGGGCTGGGAGCTATTCAGAAACATGACGGTCTGTAAGTGCGCTGGGAACTGTGACTTGAGGTCACCCGCTGGAATTTTCATCCACTTTTGCAAGATGATACATCATGTGTGTTAATTACATTTTTTTGACAGGAGAGGCAATATGTGTTTCCATTCCTAACATTCTGCATTTAGATAATCCCCGGGAGCATTTTACAAACTGACTGCCAATAAACATCTGAGTCACTAGAGGAATAAACACAGCAAACTCTGAGATGAGAAACTAATTCTGATGTCACAAAGGATAGACTCAAAATGCCTCGTGATAAAAATATGAAATGTCCCAGCTAATTGAGTCTACCTTGAATACTTAATAAAAAATAAATTCACTTAATCAACATTTGAGGATGATAAAATTCAAGGTCTTCTAAAATAATGAATCTCGAAATGCTGAATGTCCTCCCTCTGACACCGAACATTTGAAGAGTAACATAGATCTTGTATATTTCACAGTTCTGGCGTCTAACAGGTGAGCCAGAAATGTGTTTAAAATCAAGTTGTCTCTATTACTTAAGACGGTATCCATTAAACATTAAAAAATGAATAAATAGATGTATACAGCAGCTAAAATGAGTTCCCCTTAGAGATTAATTTTGGCACCCAAGAAATCACCAGTGTCCTTGAATTCACACTTAAATTTCTGTCTTATCAAGCTCTTCCTTGACTGCTTCTAAAAAAGCCATTTGAAAAAAGGAAATCAGAACACATCTAGGATTAATGTTTCTAAAAACTATTAAGGCTTATTTGGTGTTAATGCTAAGTGAACTGCACTTGTGCTGTTCATGGAATTAGTAAGTGCCCCATTTAAACATAAAGGAACTTTTAAAAAAGGTGCACATGTTCTCATTTAGGTTAATACACCATATGATAGCTACAGAAAGGATTCAGCAAAAGAACACTTCTCCTCACAGCTTTGGTATTTTCATCAAGCTACTCTGCCAGGAGATCTTGTGAGAATAGTTAGTTCCAAGCTGTTTCTGAGACAGAAAACCAGACAGATGTTTGGCCATGTTGCGTGCAGCTTACTTCCATTTTTTCCCTTTTCCGTTTTTTTAAAACTCTCCTTCAAAATAAATCATAATATTGGATAGGCTATTTCCACTGGCACTTGGCTGTGTAATTCCAAGTCCACTGGAGTTTAGCATGCTTCCTGATTTCCTGTGGGGTGACAACTGGAGAGTGTCTATCTTCAAAAAGATGAAAAGTATCATTCCTCAAGACTACCACTGTCTTGCTGCGAGGCTGTAGGAAGCCTGTGTCAGTCTAGCATCTTCTGAAATGATTTCCATTACAGACATGTCGGTGAATATATCTTCAAGCTGTCAAAGGAATCCATTCCAACTGAAAATATCAGCCTGATGAAACAACTGGTTTTTAGATTTAAAAATCACTCTTCTCGGAAATTAGTTTTTGTAGATAAAAAGAAAAAAAAACTTATGAGAGGTAACTCTTTTTATGACCAAATGACCAAATTAATATTATGCTCTACCCATCGAAACCATTATCTTTTTTTAGTATAAGGATACCATATAAATCACATTTACTTGCAGATGGATAAGATTTGGGGGCCTCTATGGGTATTTTTACCTTAATGATTAGAATATAACTAAAAATGATTTATGAAGTAAGCCATCCAATTTTTAGTCTAGGTAATTATGTTCATATTATTATTATTATGTTTTTCTATTATATTACTACATCTGCTTTAAATTACTGGAAGAGCAACACTCCTAATACCACTCCCAATGATACAAGTTTGTTGAGTAAATGGATAGGTGAAAGAATGAAGGCTACTTAAGGATCATTAATAACAATAAGAATCTTCAAAATGAGAAGTGGAAGTAGATGAAACTGACAACTTGATGAACATTTTGAAATCCCCTTTGATTCATCAATTTCTAGGTGTATCAAAGAAACTGGTACAATAGTTTGAGAGTAAGGTGACACCAGGAGATATAACAATAATGTTCATACGTGTAGGATGAGATCAACTATCTATAGGTGTGGTCAAAGAATGTGTATGTAAATGAGTGGCTAAAACTTGAGGAACCTCTTAGATCTAATCATAATTAATATATTAGTTCAGAGAAGGAGAATAAGATCACAATTAAAAACTCTGAAAAATGAACCTAATCACTTGTATTTTATCCAGTGGGAGGGAAAAAAGAAAGCAAGCATATCTCTGGAGAAAGGGAGTGAGCGATATGAAGGTTAAGAAAAGTTGACAGCGTGTCACTGTTTCCAGCGCAGAGCAGTCGGGCTTTAGGTGGTCCACAGAAACTCCCAAATGATCAACTTTCGGTCTCCACCGTACTCGATCTAATAGCAGCATTTGAAACAATTGATTGTTCCACTGATTTCCAAGATGCCACACTGTCTTTGTTTTTCCTCTCACATCCCCAGCTACCTCTTCTCAATTCCGCTCAAGACTTCCTACATTTTATCCTCCTTAACTTTCTAAAATTGGAATACCACAGTGCCCAGTCCTTGGCCTTGTCTTCTGTTTGATCCACACTCACTCACATAGCGATCTCACCAAAGCTTGCAGATTTAAATGTCACCTATACTGATGCCTCCCACCCTTAACATCTCTAGGCTTGATCTCTCCTCTTGAGGTCCAGATACAGAATCCAACTGCCTTCTTAATCCCTTTATGTGACTGTCTAATGGGTACCTCAAACTTGTATCTCAAACTGTGTTCTAGTCTTCATCTCCCAGTGTTTCCAATCTCATTAAATAATTTTATCCCTTCAACTACCCAGGACTCACAACTTGGAGTCATGCTTGCCTGCTTTTGTTTTCCTTCTTCCTACCACCAGTTTTTTCTGCAAACCTTGTTGACTTTACCATCAAAACATATCCAGCATTCAAGCACTTCTCACCACCTCCCCTAAAGCCACGTGGTCCAGGCTTTCATCATCTTGAACTCTTGTACTACAATAATGATCTGAACAGGTCACCCTGCTACTGCTCTTAGCTCCTTAGGAGTTTTTTGGCAACATAGCAGATATTTTTTTGTTTTCTTTTTTTTTTTCCCCTAAGTTTTTGGTAAATGTTTCCATCAATTTATTCTCTGTATTTCTTAAAAACAAAAACCACAAGTTTAACATTAATAATTTAAAGTACTGTAGACCAAACAAAACCAGCTCTCAGTCACATTGTAAGTTGGTTTATGATTTCTTTCCTTCTGTTTGCCAGATGATCTTCAATAACTTCTGCAAAGAAATTCTTCTTCAATAGGTTCATGCAAGAGCTAAAAGCTGGTCATCAACTTTATGAAAATGGTATAAACCATAGCAAAAGAGGTCCATTCTCATCTCAAGCCTCATGCCATAACCACATTCATCACCATCAAACTGCCCAAAAGTCATTATTTCCTGAATGAGAGCAAAAGCTTTTATTCTCTTCTCATCATTTGGTACCTCAAATATGGGCTTTCAAATTGTGTTGAGGTCAGCATCTGTTTCAGGGACCTCTCTAAATATTCCTTATAAAATATAACTCTGGTCATGTCATACTTTTCCATAAGACTTTTCAGTGCTGCTCTATTTTACTGTCAATAAAAGCCAAATTTTTACAATGAACTGAGAGATCCTATACTATGCAATGTCAGCTCCCCATCCCCACCCACTAAAACTGCCAAAGAAGAAAACAATGACTTTCTGGAGCTCTTTTCCTACTTTCTCCCTCATCCACACTGCTCCCACCAGGCTGCCAATTTTGTTTGGGTATGCCAAATAGGATCTTACCTCAGGGCTTTTAAACTTGGATCCCTTGCCTGGAATGTTATTCTCCCAGATATTGCAATGCTTACTTTCTCATTTCAAATCTTGCTTAGATTAGTCCTTTTCAGTGAGTCCTTCCAAGACTATCTAATTACAGTGCAAATTTCATCCTGGCACTCACTATTTTCCTCTACCTGCTTCATTTTTCTCCACAATACGTTTCCTCTTAACATACCATGAATATGATTTACCTCTCTACTTTGTTGATTATTTCTCTCCACTCTCTAGAGCACAAGTCCCAAGCATTTCGAGATTTTTAATCTACTTTGTTAACTGATATATCCCCAGAAAAAAGTACAGCACCTTAAAAAAATAAGTGCTAAGTAAAAACATTTGGATAAAGAAACATAAATTCTAAATAGTTAAGTAGCCTCCTACCTGAAGATCAATTTCATAGAATAATTAATCAATTTTTCTGTTTTTATATGAGTAAATCTTTGAGTATGGTATTTCCATAGTATGAAATTAAAGTCAGTAATCCTTTATATCATTTTCTGTCAAAGCATTTTAAGTTGATTTAGAGATAACTAGGAATTAACAGCTTTGATCTGCAATTTACTTACATCAAGGTCTACTATATTTGCTAATATTAGTTAAACATTAGTTAACTTTAAGCTTTATTTCAACAGGCTATTTTTAGCTGAGAAAGATACACAAATGTCATAAGACATTGTATTTCAACTTAAGGACTATTCAACTTAATTTTAACACAAGATAAGTAAATCTATCCATTGATATTCTATTTCATAGTTCAAACTATAAATCAATGTGCTGTTAGTTACACTAGAGTCCATGAAAACACATCAGTATATTTAAACTATAGATTCTTTAAGCCCTATGAACATGCAATAGCTATCAATAAAGTTAATTAACAGTTACATACTACCTTGTCTCTAGAAGGATATTTTATTAGTAAATGTATTATCTTTATGGGTTTTCACTATTTTTACTATATGCAACTAAATAGTTATTGAAAAATAACTTTTATTTCATCAGAAAAGTTGCAGTGCAGTTTGTTTTTAAAACTCTTCCAGATCAATGCAATACTTTTAAAGTCTTAAAAATATGAAAATATATGAATATATGAAAATTAATGCATGGGTAATAAAAATACACTGGATAAATAATACAACTTACAAAATGTCATGTATAAAACCAGTTAATAAAATATTTAAACATTTCAGACTAGAGATTTCCCTATCAAGAACCTTTAGGTTCTTGGGCTTCCTGGTGGTTCAGCGGTAAAGAATGTACCTGCCAATGCCAGTGACATGGGTCGGAGCCCTCATCCAGGACGATCCTACATGCCATGGAGCCGCTCAGCCTGTGGGCCCCAACTACTGAGCCTGTGTTCTAGAGCCCGGGAACCGCATTTACTGAGCCCATTGCTGCAACTACCAAAGCCCAAGAGCCTTCAAGCCTATGCTCTGCAACAAGAGAAGCCACCCAGAGAGAAGTCTGCACGCTGCAGTTGGAGAGCCTCCCCTGTTCACAACTAGAGAAAAAGCCCATGCAGCAGCGAAGACCCAGGACAGCCAAAGGAAAGAAGGAACACTGTGAAAGAATCTTTAGGATCTTGGTGAGAAAATAGGGTATTATAACCAGTTTTCAGGCCATTATTTCCAGTTCTATCAGGCACAGTTTATTGAAGTCCTTTTTTCATTTTCTTTTCCCTATATTTTATTTCCTCCAACTAATGGTTGTTGTTTTATGGTTATTTTTATTCACTCAAATACTGCTCATTTGTATATCCAGAAAATGAAATTCTCTGAAGGCCTAACACACATGCTTACAAAACTTTATCTCTGGTCTACCTCTTCATACTTCAATATTTCTCACTCATTCATTTAGTCAGTCAGTCTCTCATTCACTCAGAAATATTTATTAGATGCTTACTATTAATACATTCCAGGTCACTGAATTACTTTCACTTTCCCTTCTGTGTCATAAATCTCTCTCATTTCTGAGCCTTTGTCAAACATGTTTTATGTCTCCCTACTGCTCCCATTATTAGCACAGATGTACTTTACACATCCTTCTGGTCTCAACTGAGATGTCAATTCTCTTTCTTCCATGCATAGTTCCATGGCTGTCTAGGACTTTTCCTATGAATTCTGCAAGCTCCACTATTATCACTGCCCATTTACTTTATTCTTTCTGCCAAGAGTGGGAACTTTGTCTTATCTACAGTACAGTTTTACTGATTAAACTAATGAATAGTGCATAATAGATTCAATAATTTGAATGAGTAATCATCAGTGCCTAAATGTTATAGATTGTGATAGAATTTCCAATGAACTAATTCTTCAAACATTCACAACTGTTGCATTGTGTATATTATTTAAATTTTGACTTTGTATATATTTCACTGATCTTTTTAATTGGATTTATTGGATTTACATCAAGAATTTTAGTACATATTTTATTTGCCATACTTCGATAAATCTTCACTATGGGTATAATAATTCAAATACCTAAAAAACAATATATAGGGATTCCTGTAGTCCCAACATTTGGATGAATCATCAAAAATATTATTTAAGTCACTTATAGAGACATTTTTTAATCTAATAATAATGTAATATGCCTGTATATCCTTAGGTGCCTCAATATTCCTATTTATCAGAATTGGAAAGATTTTCTTTTCATGCACAATGTATTGAATTATTTTGAAAAGTCCTGAATAAATATCATACTATCATTAGATGTTTATAAGCCCAACAAAAATAACTACACTTCCAAGGTTGATGACTACTATGATGTTGGAAAAGTAATAGATTAATATATAAAATACTGAAGACTGTGCATGATATTAACTCCCTTAACTAACTTATTCCAAGAATACAAGGAAATGTCAGCTTAATGAACTATACAAGAAATATGACTGTATCCCTGATAAATGTACCCTGAGCTAAGTCTTAATAGTCTTTCACTCTCCCATAAGATATTTGCCTTCTGACACCTACTTGGTTGCAATTCCAGCTTGTGCTGAAAGCCAGGAGAAATATCAATAACCTCAGATATGCAGATGACACCACCCTTACGGCAGAAAGCGAAGAAGAAGAGCCTCTTGAAGAAAGTGAAAAAGGAGAGTGAAAAAGTTGGCTTAAAGTTCAACATTCAGAAAACTAAGATCATGGCATCCGGTCCCATCACTTCATGGCAAATACATGGGGAAAGAGTGGAAACAGTGGCTGACTTTATTTTTGGGGGGCTCCAAAATCACTACAGATGGTGACTGCAGCCATGAAATTAAAAGACACTTACTCCTTGGAAGGAAAATTATGACCAACCTAGACAGCATATTAAAAAGCAGAGACATTACTTTGCAAACAAAGGTCCATCTAATCAAGGCTATGCTTTTTCCAGTAGTCATGTATGGATGTGAGAGTTGGACTACAAAGAAAGCTGAGCGCCGAAGTATTGATGCTTTTGAACTGTGGTGTTGGGGAAGACTCTTGAGAGTCCCTTGGACTGCAAGGAGATCCAACCAGTCCATCCTAAAGGAGATCAGTCCTGGGTGTTCATTGGAAGGATGATGTTGAAGCTGAAACTCTGATACTTTGGCCACCTGATTAAAAAAACAGACTCATTTGAAAAGACCCTGATGCTGGGCAAGACTGAAGGTGGGAGGAGAAAGGGACAACAGAGGATGAGATGGATGGCATCACCAACTCAATGGACATGAGTTTGAGTAAGCTCTGGGAGTTGGAGATGGACAGGTAAGCCTGGCGTGCTTCAGTCCATGGGGTTGCAAAGAGTTGTACACGACTGAGTGACTGAACTGAACTGAACTGGTTCCAGTTGCCCCTGAGACTTAAATTGCTTTCCTTCTCTTCTTTGGAATTACAATTCTTGAAATTGTTATTTCTGGATGAAAGCTTTTCCTTTCCATCCAAGAAATATTTATGCAGATTCATCATTGCCAAAGCAATGGTTGTTAACAAACTGCAGTAGATTAAGAAAATCAGTTTTCTTCAATGTATCGGTCATCTTGTTTTTATTTTTCTCCTATCCTAGTGAAACTAGTTAAAACATTGTGCTCTAAAGGTTGTATAGCTTCTCTCTTGGTCAAAGAAAAGCACCTCTCTCTGTCTCAGCCTCTCTGTCTCTCTCTCTATATCTCTCTCTGTATCAAGAGTTTATTTAGAGTTATTTGTTTTTATACCAGTACCAGATTTCATGTGGTAGTAGTTTCTAACTCCTATGGATTTAACATATAGAAGGGCTAAGTGGTTTGGAAAGATCAAAAATAAAAGCAAATTCTTAGTTAGTTTAGGAGTTTCAATTTTCTCAGTTTCAAAATTGGTATGGTCCTTCCTTCAAAAAGCTTCTGATGGTCTTCTTCCTTTGTTAAAGTCAAAACAATCCAGCAAAGCATTTAATTCTAAGTACTTTGATCTTTAATTAGTTACATCTGAAACATGTCCAGATGGGTGACATGTAATCCATCATAATTGAATAAAATACCCCACTGGTCATGATGTATAAAAGAAACAATGACAATTAAGATCCTGAAGCTTTCAAAAAAGGAAATAATTACTAAATGTAAATATCACCTTTTTTTCCCTCTAAAAGAACCTTGACTCACATGAGCTCATTTTACATTCATTTTAAAATTAATAAATATTTTCAAATAACAACTTATATAAGTACTCCAAATTGCGAACTTTTCATTTATCATTTGTGTTTTTTTTCCTCCAGTTAAAGTATACAATATTTGCATGGATAAAAGAAAAATTGTCAAAATGAGTTTCCTCAGTCTGTTTTGGGAATATCTCATTTAAACTGTATCAAATGCAGATGTCATTACTAAATCTTTGTGCTGTCAAACTAAGACTATACAGGGATAGAGACATCATCTGAAATTCACAGCAAGGAAAGAATCTAAGAGGAGTAGCTTCGGAGAAGAGCATGAGGGGAAAACTACCAGAAGAAAAATCCTTTGACTCTCCTCAAACATTTGCATTGCTCCGAATTTTGTTCTGGGTGTGCCGCAACCAAAGATAGACTGAGAGAATAAATCATTAGGCATCTATCCCCACCTCATAGCTATTTAAGAAATTGCTCTGCAATATCCAGGAGCTTTCGTATGAAAAGAATAGTGGTTATATTGTGTATTTACTGGATACCAGACACTCTAGTGGGTTTCCCAGATGGTGCTAACTGTAAACTCCGCCCGCCAATGGAGGAGATAAAAGAGACATGGGTTCAATCCCTGGGTCAGAAGACCCCCTGGAGGAGGGCATGGCCACCCACTCCAGTATTTTTGCCTTGAGAATCCCATGGACAGAGGGGCCGGGCGGGCTACAGTCCATGGGGTTGCAAAGAGTTGGATACAACTGAAGTGATTTAACACACAGAGACTCTTGCAGGTGATCTGTGTATACTAACTCATAAAGTATTAACTCAATTTTTGTAAGCACAACAATCTCATGAGATTGGTGTTATTATGATCTCTATTTTTAAGAGAAAACTGACATTGAAATGTTAACAAGCATAGCTAAGCTCACATAGCCAAGATGTGTTCAGATTCTAGTCCAACCACATTGGCTGAGTTCCTCAGCTCACCATTTCACTATCTCACAGAGTAAGAGTTTAATAAGCATTTGTTGAATGAATAACAGCTGGTTATCCAGGCACTATTTGAAGACTTGGAACAACATTAAGCTTACCACTGGTGACACAATCTTCTCCATGCACTCCCTCCATTATTTATGTCTCACTTCCATTCCAAACCTGTCTGTAACTGACACTGGTATTTTAACTTCATTTTCTCTCTATTATCTGCTCCTCCTCCTCTGGGATTATCTAGCTTGTTCACTTTCCCCAGCTCTTGATTTTATTTCACAAAGTTGCACCAGGTTTATCCTACTAGTTTTATCCATTTTAGAGTTCTTTGGGTAAACGGTTTACTGTGCCCCAGGTCACCACTCAGGACCCATCCCCAGGTCAGATGATGTCGAGGCTAATGCAAAGGGGCAGGAATGAAATATAATAAAGCACAGAGGATCACAAAACAGAGGGACAGTCCCAGACCTGGGATCCAGATCAGGTCTCCTGGCACTGATCCCCAGCAGTAGAGAACCTTCTGGTTAATGGAAGCAAAGCTCTGCATTAATAAAACCAGAATCAAAGCCTGTCAGGAATTGAAGGCCAAAGTGTTCATTGTTCTTCAAAGAACCAACACCTAAGGTCTTATTAACATCATAATAAATGAAATTGATTATGACAGGTTTCATACTTAAGCATCTTTGTAAATAAAAACCACACATTGGTATGCAAAATAAATTAATTTATACTTTACGGCAATTTCGACTAAGTAGGGAGTACGAAAATTTCAAGTTATAGAGAGAAGGGGAAAATAATATGTTAATATCAAAACTTGGTATCTGTGAAACTAACATGCTCTTCCTTACTGTGGAGGACTGTTAGAGACAGTTCCAAATAGCAAAAAAAGCATCTGAGAGTAAATGACCTACATTAGTGGAACAGAACAATCAGTACACTTGAAAGACATATAATAACAGCACAAAGGAAAGCTTAAGCAACATTTTCCTGTTTTGTTTTCAGTCCCTGTGTGGGAACACTTGCTGAAAATTAAAATAAAATCTTGGAGCAAGAGGTCTATATACAAAGCCAGATCCTGCGTCATCAGATTGGAACAAAACCTAGATGTGTACTTGAAAAAGAAATGCAGCCTCTCATTCTTTCTCTGGCTCAAGGGTTCCTCAGAGAAGTATGTGTGTGTATGTTGCAAGTATAGAAATGAAGTATGTGAAGATACATTACTTCATTTTTTTTTCTACTTACATAGAAGAGCACGTGGGGATGGTCGTTGGCAATTTGAACTAATTTAATGTTCAGAAAGTTTCAATGTCAAATCACAAGATGTCAGAGACTTTAAAGGACAGAAGCATACACTAATACTTAGGGATGGGACCAAATATAGCACAAGGTCTTCAAGATAGAGTACGCCTCCTAGGTTAGCCCTGTGTCTAACATCCCTAACCCTAGTGTATGCAAACTAGTCTCCTACTTAGGGTGACTGCCTACACACACCACCCTCTCACCAGCGCAAAGACAGGCTCATTCTTTGAATGCTCTTTTCTTTTGCCACCTTTCTCTCTCTTTATGTTTTTTTTTGCCTTCACATCATTAATTTTTTGATGTCTTCTTCATAGCTTTGCTTATTCTCTGCTCACCTTCCATGCTTCTTATTCTTGCTCTGCTTCACTTTATTTCATCTTTACAAACTGTCCATCTACAGTTGAGCACATTTCTATGCGTAAGTGAAATCACATGCTCTATTATTTTAAATATGGCCTGTAGCCTTAGCTTTGTGAGAAGAAACTACAGATTTCATCTCTCCAATCCTAAGATTTTTCATTATACAAAGAGTAAAATAATTAACAAAATAAGTTGTTTTCTCTTACAAAGCAAAACTTTATACCTGCAGAAGGATTTTTATTTCAGTGGAAGTGTAAATCTGAGTATCACTGAGTCTGCCTATAAGACTACAAAGATGTTGTATATATATATGCTTTTTTAATTTGGGCTAATTACATTTCTGGTGCTTTGTATGAATGAATGTATGGACATGTGTTGCATGTGTTCAGTTAATCACAGTTGAAGACCATATATGTTGAGGCAGACTGCCGGGTTCAAAGTCTGGCTCTGTCACTTACTACTTATGTGAATTTAGGCATTGACTTAATTGCTCTATGCCTCGGTTTCCCCTGTAAAAGGCATGTAATAATAATAATAATATCTACTAATTATGTTGTTTGCTAGATTAAAGAAGATAATTCATGCAACCTGAATGGAAAATGCCTGGCACACAGGAAAACTGTTAGTTGTTGTTACTTTCAAAAGAGTAAGGAAAATAACACAACTGGTTGTGTCTCTGCTAAGCAGTATGTGCTGCCCCCTTTGCAGTAGTTACTTATCAACAATCTGCATGTGGGCTAAGTCGCTTCAGTCATGTCTGACTCTTTGCAATCCCATGGACTGTATGTAGCCCACAAGGCTCCTCTGTCTATGGGATTCTCCAAGCAAGAATACTGGAGTGGGTTGCCATGCCCTCCTCCAGGGGATCTTCCCTACTCAGGGATCGAACCAGCATGTCTTACGTCTCCTACATTGGCAGGCGGTTTCTTTAACCACTAGCGCCACCTGGGAATAGTCTCAGACAAAGGAGGTAGTAGTGACAAAGTCCCCGCTCAGAAATGGAGAGGTGATTCTGGAAGTGCTGAGAATATTGAACTTCAGTGGGAAACTTTGCGTCAAGAAGAAAGAGCAGGACCTCTGCCTGTGTTTTGCCTCCTAGTTCATCACCAATTCCAGATAAGCAATTAAGAGAAAGAGTGGTCACAGGACTTTCTAGTTCCTACCCCCTCCAGCTCAGTGCTGGGATTGCCGCTTTGGGGATGGCATATAGTCCATCCCCTGATGTGACAGCTTTGGGGCTAAGGACAGAGCAGGTAACCAAGTGCCAACACAAAGGCTATGGGAAGCGGAGGCTGCAGAATTACCAACATCTGAGCAGTCGTTTTTGAGATGAGCAGGATGAAAAGGAAGAGGATCTGATACAGGAAGAGACTCTATAAATGTGCCATCATACTTAAAATTTTGTTGGGAGTCACCAGGTTTGGAACACAGTACTGTGATGTACACAGATGACTAGATATCATTGAAAATATCAAGATGTTAAGGGAATGTTTCATTGAAGGGGTTTGGTATTAATTTTACACTCTTAATTGAACAACAAATATGATCCATGTCAACAGTAGTTTAAGTTCAGGTTCTTACCATTTCTCTGTACAGAACTGGATCATGATCATTTATTTACTAGGTTTGTAAGATGTTGGCTCTCACACCCCTGACATCTGCATAGCACCAACAGATCTCTAGTCCCTTCAAAGAAACAGAATGCACCAAGGGACCTCTCCGCCCACACAACCGGAAGAGGAGGTTTTCTGCAGATTTAGGAGTACATGGTGTTCTTGTTCCTCTGGACTCACACTAATAACTGACCACAGGAAGCTGCAGAGCCTTGCCCTCCAAGAAGCTCAAATACAGCTTGTGCTGTTGGTTAGCTGGGGGAGGTGGGGCTGGAGGGAAGGGTGCTCAAATTCAGGGACTCAGTTTCTGCAGGAACCCACGCATAATGACGAGTATTCAGAGACATTAAACCTCGAGAAAAATAAAAATAAAAAAAATTGGAGGTCATTGATCATTATCCTGTTATTTGTTTAAAGTGGATTTTGTTTTGCAACACTCCCTTCTCTCTTTCCTCTGACAAACACAGCATGAATGAAAGGTAAAGGGAATAAAGCATTTAATCAATCATCTAGGGGCCAGGGCTGAACTGCTTTCTGTTACATATTCACTGCCAAGTTCACAGAATCAGGTTTGTTTTCAATTATTTGTAATATGCTTTCCCAGAAGAATTTATAATAGGCTGTTTAGGCACTGTTCCCTTTTCTGTTAATGACAAAAATACAACTGTTCCTCCTTAGCAAAAGAGAAAAGCAGTTAAATTAGGAAAATTGTTATAAATGTCGCTGTTGGGCTTAAGAATTTTTTTGGTTTGTTTTCTTTCCAAGCTGGCTCCAATGAGAATTGGCAACCAGACTATTTCATTTCTTCTTTCCTCTTATTATGTATATTTCTAAAATAAAAAGTTAACATTAAATCCCTTTTTTGAGCTAGTTTATAATAATGACACCTAAGATAACTAATGATATCTAACATATTAAAAATAGGCATACGTCGTGATTATGTTGCTTTTGTAGTTCTAACAGCTGTGAACTTGGTTCCTTGAAATAAAAGAACACTGTAAGTCTGGTGAATATTCACAAGAGATTTCCAATCTCTCCATTCCAAAATTACCTTTTCTCTCTCATCACAGACTTCTCTGTATCTTTTCTCTAGGTTTTCCGTGTCCCACCACTATCGGCATCCCTGCCATCTTCAGTATTTCTAAGTCTGATGAGGTGCTTATTAAAACATAGACTCATTAATAGATGTCATTCCTTATTACATGACTAGTTATGGCAGCCTTTTGAGAGACACAAAGGAGAATTTCTGAAATCTTATCTATAGGCATCCCTGTTAGGCAGACTTCTCTTATCCAGTCATCACACTCCATAGCCCAGGCCCAGAGACCACAAAGGCCATGCTTCAAAGAACACCTTTATTCACAATGAAATAAAACTAGTTTTCAAAAATGTAAGGCCTATGACTGGCATTAGTATGGGCTGTTGTTTATTTACAGATATTTCTGAAAATCTGATCAATATTCATTCCTTCTTTCCTAACAATCCAGCTTCTCTTCCCCTTCCTCTTCTTCTCTATCATAATTGAGTTCTTTCACTGGTTTATCTCATGACCTTTCTGTCTTCCAGTAATTCACTGTAGCAGAAATAGCCTTTCCTTTCAACTGCTACATCTATACCTCAGCTTCTTTAAAGTCCCTTTAATTGGGACTCAAAAGTATGTCATATTTTAAATAAAAATTACCCTCAATTTTAAATTACCACCTTGTTTTTACCAGAATCTCTTCCTTCACAATTGTAAATCCGTATTTCCTTCCTCTAGTCCATTTAGGAAAAATGGCATTGACAAAGAGAAAATATTCTCTTATAAACACCATCATGATTTATATAAATCATCAGTTTATAATATCTACAGAAGTGCACATATACCACCAGCAATGCCATTCCTCCTTTAAATAAATATACAACAAACAAGTGAAAAAAATTTTTAAAAAGCATTACAGAGTTTATACACCCAAATGAATGTTGCTCTTCTAGAATAATTATTTTCAGTGTTCTATTTATAACAATAGTATCTTTTCCTTAATCATTTTAACACTCCTTGCATTTTTCTCTATTCCTGAAGTTTTTCTTTAAGTGGTAGAAGGACGACTACTTCAAAAACAAAGGTTATTGGGGAAAAGAAAACTGAATCACAAAAATTAAAGGTCAGGATAGAAATAAAAAATTCAAATTGGAAATAGAGAAAGATACAGCTAGCAAAGCCTGCCTACATTTTCCCTCCACTACCCAGAATTACAGAATTCCTTACAGCTTTAGTATTCTTAAAGAATCAGCAACAGAAAGCCTTTGGGAAATATTACACATTTAAGGAAGAAACTGGCAAAGAGAATTTACTTGAGAAATCTTTTCACTTTTCAAATCAAATACTTGTTAGCCCATTGAAAATAAATAATCATTTATGATGGAAAGGGGTTTACTCTGTTAATGTCACTTATTTAAAAACAGACAGAGTTAAAAGAAGAAAACCTGACAAAAATATACATGCTTGAATCTTTAATGTAATATATCATTCTGTCTGCTGTTTTCAGTCATTAATGTCATTAAAACCCAATGAGTCAAATTAATTTCAACACATTATCATTTTAGTGTATATTCTCATTTTATAAATTAACTTCCCCTATCTTTGCACATCATTGGATGAATGATGTTAAGATTTTTCTTTTTAACTTTGAGAAGCAGAAGAACAATCATGGGTCATCTAAAATGTCCTTCCAGCTTGTGGAATAGGTTGTGTTTGTATTTCAGTGAACATCTGTTTGACAAATTGAAAAACTAATTATGATTTATCATGTCCATGACACAAAATATCAAGATGGTAATAAACACTGATGACTATATTTTTCTGTTTCACTCAGATGTTTGGCATTACAGAAGATACCAACTTAGTTTTACCAAATTGTTTTTTTTTTAATTCTGGCATTTTATGGTGGAGGAGAAACTAATATGAATGATGTGATGGGTGCTTTATTTTTTTCTTAATGTGTAAAACTTGACTGGCAAGGCTTTGAAGATAGAGAAATGCAACTGCACTTAAAAATAAATGTCTTTCAAAGTTTTATCAACACAGCCAAGAGCTAGACCAAAATTATTTAAATTATTTATATCATAACAGTTTTTCAAAGCAAGTCTCTCTTTTTTCTTAATTAATTAATTTATTTTACTTTACAACATTGTATTGGTTTTGCCATACATTGACTTGAATCCTCCATGGGTGTACATGTGTTCCCCATCCTGAACCCCCCTCCCACCTCCTTCCCCATCCCATCCCTCTGGGTCATCCCAGTGCACCAGCCCCTGTATCATGCATCGAACCTGGACTGGTGATTCATTTCACATATGATAATTTACACGTTTCAAGGCCATTCTCCCAAATCATCCCACCCTCGCCCTCTCCCACAGAGTCCAAAAGACTGTTCAATATATCTGTGTCTCTCTCAAAGCAAGTCTCTAAATTCAGAGTTCATCCTTTAGATCTTATTTCAACAATGTACCATTGTGATACAACTTTGAATACATGATATATAAGATTTGATATAACAACTTGGAATGTGGAGATTGAAGGACATAAAATCAGTATATGCTAGTTTGCTTTTGTTTAATATATAACAACATTTGGGCTTTCTACACCTTTCTGGAAAACCCTAATCAAGTTCTCCTTTATGAGCCTGGAGCCCTTCTCCCTGATTTTTTTTAATAACAAATAACATTTTAGTTTTCTTAGGAATCAAATGGAATTATCAAATAGTCTATTGCTTATTATATAAATCACACCAAGGTCTGAGTGCACATTTCCCAAAAGATTATTTTCACATCTTGCAACAAAGAGAATATGTAATGCTTGCAATGCTCTTGTGAGAAATTTCTCTGTCCAAAACTGTATGTTTGCTCTTTGATTTTGCTAGTTCTACCTCATCTCTTTGACCTCTAAAGGTGGAAATGCCTCAGGGCTCAGTCCTAGGGCTGTTTCTCTTCTTGGTTTTCATGTACTTCCTGGGTGATCTCATGCAGTCTTACAGCTTTAAATTCTCAAATTCATATATTTCAGCAGCTTTTTTTAAAATTTATTTTTATTAGTTGGAGGCTAATTACTTTACAATATTGTAGTGGTTTTTGCCATACATTGACATGAATCAGCCATGGATTTACATGTGTTCCCCATCCTGATCCCCCCTCCCACCTCCCTCCCCATCCCATCCCTCTGGGTCATCCCAGTGCACCAGCTCTGAGCACTTGTCTCATGCATCCAACCTGGACTGGCGATCTGTTTCACCCTTGATAATACAGCAGTATTTACCAGCTGAACTCTAGAATACTATATGCCACTTATTCAACCTCACCATAATATCTAATAGACACTTCAAGTTTAACATATCCAAAACTGAACTCCTGTTCTTGCCCATCAAAACTTGATATACTCACAGTCCTCCCCAACAAGCTTAATGCAACTCAATCCTTCCAGTCACTCCAGCCAAAAACTGTAGACTCATTCTTTACTCATCTCATTCTCACACACCTAATGGAAAACTCATCTGCAAATCCTCTTGGCAGATGCAATTGGTCAGGAAATCCTATTGGCACTACTTTAAAAATACATCCTCTATTCAGACAATTCTTAGCACCTTTTGCTCCTGCCACCATGCTCTAAATCACTATCATTAACCCCTGAAGTACTGCAAATGTCTCTTTAACTGCTCTCCTGCTTCTACCCTCCCCATCTATGTGCTAACCAACCCAAGACAGCCAGGGAGAGGGGCAGAAGCCCAGGAAAGGGGAAGGACTGTTGAAGTGTATTGGGTTTCTTTTCTGAGGTGTTAAGAATGTTCTACAAATAGATTGTGATGACGGTGGCACAATTTGGTGAAGATACTAAATATAACCGACATGTACACTTTCAATTTCTGATTTTTTGTGGTATGTGAATTATATCTAAATAAACTGTTAAGGTAAGATTTTCCAATTTTACCTTACCTGTAAGATAACAAGTTAGACTAACACAGCTTGCTGGTTGCTGGCAGAACCTATCAGACTCCAACAACAGGAAGAGGGTCTTTATCACTCTGAGTACGGGAGGTATTATGAGCATCAGCATATTTGAGGCCAGCCCCTGAGCCTCACTTTGCCACACAGAGAGATATAGTGATAACCAGCTGATACTGGCGCTCCAGCAGGTTCTATTACAGATGAAGAATTCTGAGCAGAAGGAACCCAAATCTTTTACTCTGGAGGGAGATACCACTTACATCTTCCAAGGCTATAAGCAAACCTGCCTGACGTCACAGGGGGACACTATCACTATTTCCTAGGAATGTTCCCTCTAGACATAGTCTTGAAAAGATAGTCCAAGACAAAGATCAATGTTTCTGGTGTCAAAATTTATAACCAATTTGTCAAGGTGTGTCATCTGAATTTAGGTGTAAGCTTCGAATCTCAACTATTAACCAAAATATAACTATTATTTCAAGAAAACATCACATGAATTAGATTTCAAGTTGTAATAATTTTAAAATGGGTATTGATAAACTAATTTTATCATTTAATTTTACCTCAGAGGGCTTCCCTTGTGGCTCAGACAGTAAAGAATCTGCCTGCAAGGAGGGACACCCAGGTTCCATCCATGGGTCAGGAAGATGCCCCAGAGAAGGAAATGGCAATCCACTCCAGTATTCTTGCCTGGAGAATTCTCTGGACTGAGGAGCCTGGCAGCCTCCAGTCCATGGGCTCACAAAGTCGGACATGACTGATCAACTAACATTTTCACTTTCGCTATGTTCCTCATCTTTGCTGATGAGGAAACGGGCTCAGAGGGTTAAATGACCTGCCCAAGAGTAAACAAGTTGGAAGTGACAGAATTAGGACAGTCCAACTGTGAGTGTGTGCGGCGGAGCTGTGCCGCTAAGCTGGGGCAGGCAACGCAAGTGGAATGTGCCCGCCACAGACAACTCCTCTGCACAACTCCTGTCCCACAAACCCAGACATTGTTCAGTCCCCACAAAAGCACAAGTTGCAAAATGTTCACATAAGCACCATTTACAAAAATCAGGTTGTAAACTCCATATATCCTCCTGCTTTCCAATGTTCTGTCTAGTGCTATTAGGCCTCCCAAAGATTTCCGAACACAGGGCACAAAGAATAGCGTGAAGGAATTCTGAGCCCATTTCGTTGAATTGTCACTTTGGGCCACAAGTATTAATAAGGCTGTGTTTCCAATAATTTTTCCACCACATTTTCCCAATGAAGTGCCCCAGAATGCAATTCCATTGTCTGTATCAGTGCAATCTCAGGAAGGAACATTTGACAAACAGGGAAGCAATTCTGAGACAAGATTTTTTTCAATATCACATTATAAATGGTGACTGCATAAATGTGATGAGGAGAAAAAAATACATTTCCTTCAATATTCTGTTAACCATTTAAAATTTTCATCTGATATGATGAAAGTATTATATAGAGTTAAACCTGAAGTTTTCATAGGACATTGAGCAGGATATTCAAGTAGAGATTAATTGGAATAGGAAACTTGTTAAGTTCTGTTTATAAGTTTTAACGAAAGACCAAAACAACATTTAGTATCCTTTTTTTCATACTAACAGTTAACCATAATTTTCAAATAAACATAGTAATTGGTGATAATCATAAATTTGATTTTTTTCATACTGCTTTAAGCAGTGAAGCAGCAAATAAGATAACTTCCCTTTATCTCAACTGAAGCGATTACCTCAGAGAGATTTGAGATTTAGGTAACATAAATCTTTAATAGCTCAATGCCTCAGAAAATTAACCCTGGTAAATTTTAATTATAATTTCAAAATATGTTATTTACAATTTGCTATACCTTCTAATTTCTTTGCTCCACAGCATTTTCCACAGTTTTTAGAGGCTCCAGATACAATTTTCTTAAAATTGATTTACATTGGTTTTTAGCAGATTTAATCAAGAACTTCACTAACAAGATGATTTCATTTTCCTAAAGCATTTTCCAGAATTCAGGTTATTTGTTAGCACCTCCTTCCAGAGTTCTCAGCTTTTACTCCAAGTGTCATGAGGCTCTGCAGGTCTAATGTGAAAAGTTTAGGTAGAACTTTGGAATAGCAGACACACTGCTGAAAACATAGAAGATAATGCTAGACAGAGCTAGGATGAAAAGTCATTACAGGAATGACTCATGCTAAATTAAAATATCCAGAGTAAGTAAAAATATATGGAAAACAACAGTATCATGGAGGTTTGTAATAAAACACTGAAATTGTATTTGCAGAAGACTCTGAGGTCTTCAAAAAGATACCAAATATTTTTATTAAATTGGTGAATCTCCCAATTTAACAGCCTAGTTGACAAACTTCCCCAAACACAACAAGCACCGTGAAGAAGTTGAGTCATTTGTTTTTATAAGTGCTCTGTAAGTAATTATTTCTGAAATCCCAGGCCCACCATCGGTGAGGGACAATGGGGAAGGAGGTTTTCGTCTTGCGCTCAGCAGGGGCCTCTAGGCTCATATGTATTCCCACCCACTATTACTACACCACAGTTTGCGCAATTTCACTTCAGATACTGTTAATCATTTCAGCATTCAAAAAGTCTCCTTGAAAAGTCCAGCTAAAGGAGCATACTGATTCATGTGGCTTAAAAATATCCTTGCAGTTCAAAAGCTATTTTTTTATTAAAGGCAATAAGGCAGCAGCATGAGAAGACATTAGGTACATTTGGATTCTTCTAGAGTGTTCACGTCCACATTTCCCTGTGTATGATATTCTGCCTTTGTTCTAAGTCACAGCAAATACAATAGCCAAAGACAATGGAGACTGCTGAGGATACTAATTTACTTGAAGAAGATTTCTCAATCAATCAGAAAAGACATGCTGAAAAGCCTTAGAAAGACCACTTGATGGAGGATAAATAAGTCTTTAAACAAAACAACACTAGAAGACAAAAGTAACCTGTGGAGAAAGGTCTGACTTGTAATGTCACATAACTCATATCTAAAATCCATAGTATAGTAATCGTTATCTTTTAATAAACTCTTTCACTTTTATTGATTTAATCTGAAATATCATTAACACTATTATTTACAAAATAATTACACATTTTCACTCAGTATGATTCTCATAAAATCTTGTCAGTTCAAAATTTTATTAGTCTAATACCAATTTTTATGTGTGATGCTGTTTTCACAGAACAAAGCCTATTGTTTTATTTGAGTTTGACTTTTTTCATTTTTTGGAAAATAAACTTTTAAAACTTAAAAAATGCTAACCCATTTACAGATTTTCACTAATTGGGTTCAGAAATCCCAAAACATTAAAACTTAATTTTGAGCTTTACATTACCATGTCAATAATGTCTCACTTATAAAGAGACTCTTGAGAAGAAAGGAGAAAAGGGAGAGAATGAAATTTTGGGTATTTAAATAAATTCTTTTGACTATTTTGAATGTACAAAAATATGTATCTGAAGGACTCAGGCTAGTACATCCTGAAATCTGCTCCGACAACTTTAAAAAAGCTTTTGACATATTTGATTTTCCTGTGGATCTGGAAGTTTCTGGTTATAAATAGAACACCTTTAAAATACAATTTCCAGTACTTGTATACTAATGTCATAAAGTTTTTTAAGTTGATCGCATCATAGATATAATTAGAACTAATATAAGTGATAACTTATAATAATTTATAACTTCTTTTCCCCCTAGAAATATCTTTTTATTGATTATTCACTCAATTCTGAGCCAGTGCATATAAAAATAAAAATGTGTATATCCTTTGTCTAGTGATTCATCTTATCAGATTTATTTACAGATATATTTAGGGACAAATATAACCATACTTGTAAAAGATGTCCATTACTGCATTGTTTATAATCATTAAAAGTTGGAAATAAAGAACCATTAATGAGGATATAATTAAATAAATGGTAGGGCTCCTATTTTCCAATGAAGTACTGTATCACAATGAAAATAAACAATGTAAATTTACCAATGCTGAAATGGGAGAAAAAAAAAAAAAACAACCTGTCTATAGCATCATGAGTGAAAAAGCAAATATAAATAACATGTAGAGGATAATTCCATTTGTGGAAAAAAAAAAAAAAGAATACATGTGGTTCAGACAGTAAAGAATCCGCCTGCAATGTTGGAGACCTGGGTTCAATTCGTGGGTTGGGAAGATCCCCTGGAGGAAGACATGGCAACCGACTCCAGTATTCTTGCCTGGAGAATCCCATGGACAGAGGAACCTGGTGGGCCACAATCCATGGGGTGGCAAAACAGTTGGACACGACCGAGCGACTAAACCAAGCAATACATTTTCTATACATTTTCATATATGCATTACAAGCGAGGTCCAGGAGGACACACACCAAGCTGTTAACAGCTGTTAGTAGCAGAAAGAGCAGGGGGAGAAGTGAGGACTCTCCCTCTAGTCTTGGCCTATTGATCATAGTGCAGTTCTCCTCACATAATTACGTTCTATAATTTTGTACTGTCCGTTTTTAAATTGGCATTTAAAAAGCATTAAAACAAAACTTGATGCATGCTATAAAACTTTTTGCCTCTTTAAAGAAATTTTTAGACTGGATCCCTCACGCCTGAGCATTACCCATAAGGAGCAGATCAGTGGCTCTACTAGTCCAGCTTCTCTTCCATTCTTTGGGGAAGTAGTTCAAAATGATAACATGCTTTCCACAGCTTTGCAAAGTTTTTCATCAGCTTTCAACTCTTAGAGAGATTCTGACTCTATACTCTCTCAGCATATATTCCAGTCTATTAAAGCTTCCTTAAAGACAGAATCAGAGTAAAGAACAAATTTACAATGATGAAATTCCAACTTTAAATACCATGAAATTGGCCTATAGATAAGCTGCTCGTCTTTTCAACTGAACTAAAATAACTCGGTACAGCTTGTACATTACTTGGATGCGTGCCTTTCACCTATGATAAGCATTTTGAATGTTGTACGCTTAGATTGCTTTGTGTGTGTTAGTTGCTCAGTTGTGTCCAACTCTTTGCGACCCCATGGACTGTAGCTCTGTCAGGCTGCTCTGTCCATGGCAATGAATTCTCCAAGCAAGAATACTGGAATCGGTTGCCATTCTAGTACAGCTTTGTAGATTACTTGTAGATTATTATGGATGCATGCCTTTCACCTAATATAAGGATGTTTGAATGTTGTGCACTTGTAGATTGCTTTAGAATCTGCAAAGGTATGCACATACAGTATTTTGCTTGGTATCACAACAAAGTTTGAGAGTAGAAAGAGCAGGAATCTTTATCCAATTTACGGATAAGAAAATTGAGCTTTTAAGAAGGCACATCAAAGGCTGCAGAAAAAGTAAAGAGTAGGAGATTAAAGAGGCCATGAGTGGTAGAACTGGAAATTAAACAGTGTTTATATTTAGCTTCTACTTCAAATCCAATACACTGTCAATTAGACCACAACCATTTTCATAAGATGAGCATTCTTTTTGAGCCTGAGGCCATGCAATAAGTTGATCCATGCATTTGGCTATTTCAGGATACATTTCTTGCTTTCTTCATCTCAACCTGCTGATAATACAATTCTCTTCATAAACAGATACTAACCAGGGAGTCACAGTGATGTTCTTTCACGGTTAAGGCAAGAAAAGTTTAGCTATTACTCCCTTTATCAGTCACTGATCATGTCCATACTATATATTACAAGAGTCTAAAGTCTCTCTTTTGTCCAGCCTACATGCTAATACAAATTCACAGACAGGTTAAGTTCATGACTATGGTTAAGCACCCAGGCTGTCACATCATCCTGGGTTCAAATCCTGTCTTGGTCCTTTATTAGCAGTATAGGCTTAAACAAGGTGATCTTGTCTAATCCTATCTCCTCATTCATAAAGTGGGAATGATTCATCAATCATCAATTCATCAATCTCCTCATTCATAAAGTGGGAATGATAACAATGTCCATGGCATTGGCATGAGGTTACTATGGAAGCTTTATGAGTCAAGAGATGCAAAGCACTTAGAATGGTATCTGGCATGTGCCAAGTAATCAGTAAACATTAGCAACTCTCACTCAAAATTTAATGCTTGGGGAAATATATTGGTTCTAACCACAGGCCATCTGACAATGCACTTCTGGGTAGTAGAAGGCTGGCTCTCCATTGTCTAGGAGTTCCTTCTTTATGTTAACCACCGAGAAGACTGCCCAGAACAACATTCATTAAGAACATGGATGCTTAAGTCTCTGTCAAGTAATTCAACCCTGAAGCTTTGCTTGTGCATTTGACATTTGAGAGTGACAGCAAAATGAAGACAGCACCCATCCATCCCCAGAATTCCTTCCTGGGTTAAGTTAGACTGTCAGAAAGTTAGAAGGGCTTAAGTGGCGCAGCAGGTAAAGAATCTGCCTGCAGTGGAGGAGACACAGGAGATGTGGGCTTGATTCCTGGGTTGGGAAGATCCCCTGGAGAAGGAAATGTCAAGCCACTCCGGGAAATGTCAGCCCATGGGATCTCCCAGGAGATCCCAGGGACAGAGGAGCCTGGTGGGTTGGAGTCCATGGGGTCACACATAGGAGGACACAACTGACCACAGCACACGTGTCAGAAAGTTATGAAACTCAATCATATTAATTTAATTCTTCAAAGACACGTATATCATTATTGAGTAAAAAATTTAAGACTATATTCTTACCTTTCTTATGTGGAAGAAATAAATAAGTAATAATACTAGTTATGCTTGAAGATCTTGCACTGTCTGCTATCTGAAGTCTTTACATAAGGATTGCACTAAAATGTTCTCTGAGAATTCATCGCCAAGAAAATGTTCATCTTGAAAATTTGGAAGCTGTCCTTTGTCAGACAAGGAAACTATACAATTTAACATTTTTCTCTTTTTTAGCCCTAATTATCTGAAAATTCTGAATGAAGAGTTCAACTGCAATAACTAACTCATTCCAGATGAAGTAAACATACCCTTGAAATTTTTGTTGTTCAGTTAAATTTTCTCTTTTTGTCAGTTTAAAGTGGTGTGTTACGTACACCATAACACAACAAACTTTTCTTGGAAATAAGTGGAGGTATGAGAAGGGATGTGGCTTCTAAAATAATTCATTTATTTTTAAATAATATTCATTTATGGTAATATATTCATTTATTTCATCATCTCTTCATTCATTCACTCATCTTTATTACCTAGTATTACTGAGCACCAACCCTGCTAAGCATCAGGGAAACAATGAAAAATTAAGTCTGTAAACCCATAGCATAGGAGCATAAGGAAAGAAATATTGAGGAAAAGCACTGGTTTTTCAGATCAATGTGTGAAACCCATGTTATTAAAATCATTTCTCTGAACCTCTGTTAACTCATGCTCCTTTGAAAACTGCCTTCTGTGAATGTAAAATGAAGCTGCTAATTTTTTGACAAAGAGATCAAAAAACGAAATGAATGAAAAAGATTTTACATTATTTGCCTTGGTTCTACATGTATCCCAACAGCACTCAAGAGACTTTTTAACTCCTCAGGGCTATGTTCAGAACCGTCACTACATTCCTTTAACTAAGTCAAGATTACAAAATTTCATCTTTGAAAGTGAATATTTAGGGGTAGGGGAATGAAGAAATATCATTTAGAGTGAAGAGTGAATAATGAAGTCGTCAATATAAAAATAATAGACTCCAATAAGAGTTCTAAAACATTTTAAACAACATTTCACTCATGATTATGAATGTAAAACTCTTTCATACCTCACATTACAATAGATAGTAAATTAATAGATTTTATTTTGGTATATGAATCCCAAAGAATTGCTTAAAAATTCAAGTTCCATTTTAAGCACACACCATAGCCTGTGCTACAGAAGCTCAGAAAGAAGTGTTCTCTGATTTCCTCAATAATGCCTTTACCTAGCTTGATTCCTTCCTTTTCTTTCCATTCAAAGAGAAATTTTTTTAAAAGAAAAGATTCCATCACAGTTCTCAAAAACCTGTACAAATTACCAAACTGCTGATTAGATACATAAAAGCCCTAGGAGGTCAGAAAAAGAAGAAATTCTAAGTTGCACTCCATAATGCACACAACTAAATGGTAATATTAATAACAGTTGTCACCTATGAAGTCCCCACCTTGATCCAGATAATTTATATAAATTGCCTAATTTAACATGACCAACATTAGAAGACATGTATTTGTACTTCTCCATTTTGAGATAAGGAAACTGAACTTCAAAGAGTTGCCCAAGGTTACAGAGCTCTTGGCCACCAAACCAAAATTCCAAACCAAGCCTGATTTCAAAGGCCATGTGTTCAAGGACACCACCTGTTACCTTTCAAAACTCTCCTCCTATACATTTCTCAACCATGTCTGCCATGGGAAAAGCTGGTAGGAGAGACAGTCAATTGGCAGGACTTTGTATTAAACATGCTTTGTGTTTCCTCAGGAATTTTAGAGGCTGTTACACTCACTTAACCATGTCTTTTTGAAATGAATAAACAGCAGCTGGGATAATAACATTTCTTACAGAAGTATTCTATATGCAGCAGATAAGTGGGAAAAAAAACCTCTCAATTCCAGATGTTAACATAAAATTATCCAGATGCTACAAAATGATCATCCAGAGCACTAGAGGCAAAAGAAAACCAAAGTGGAAATTAATTTCAAAAGAGAAATCAAAGTGAAGATACCAATTTTATTTTTTGCTAAGTTACAGGAGACTGGGTATTTCTCTACTTTTTAGAAATTATTCTCTTAAATGATAGAATTGGGTTGTAAAATTAAGTTTCCTGATGAGTAATTAATGCACAGTCTTCCAGATAATATTCTGGGGTCTCTGTAGCATTTTGCTTATGTGTTACTTTCAGATAGAAAAAGTATAGGTCTCTTAGGTACCCCCGAGAGATATGAGACTCAAAAACTATCATACAAATATATTTTATCTATTCTGGTGGCTTATATAGTAAAGAATACACCTGCAATGCGGGAGACCTGGATTCAATCCCTGGGTTGGGAAGATCCTCTGGAGAAGGGAATGGCTACCCAATCCAGAATTCTAGCTTGAAGAATTCCATGAACAGAGGAGCCTGGCCGGTTACAGTCCATGAGATCACAAAGAGTCGGACATGAATGAGTGACCAACATTAATATTCCTATGTAAATGTTTAAATTCAAATTAAGAATTTGTTCTTTATTTTCCTGGGAGTTCAATGTCACTTTAGCACATAAATGAATGACACATGAAAATACTAAAAAATTCTAAAGCGTTACTTTCCTGTTACACATATGAAAGTTATCAGGTTTATTGGTCAAGATAGTCAAACTAGATTAAGTCAAGTTCCACATTCTACTCCCAGGCAAGAATAAATCAATTTGGCTGCTGGCACGGAAGACTTTACATATATATAAATGTGTATGTATGTATATATACATATATACATATATACATATGTATATGTATATATGTATATATATACATATATGTATACATATATACATATATATACATATATACATATACATATATGTATATATATGTATATATACATACATACATATATATATACATACATATATATACATATATGTATATATATACATATGTATATATACATATACAATGTATATATGTATATATATATACATATATACATATGTATATACATATATATACATATATAATTTATATATGTGATATATATATATATATAATACATGATATAAACTATGGAACGTGAAAATGCAAAAAAGAATAAGTCATATTTCCCTCCCTCATGGAATTCAATAGCTTTTAGCAATGCTTGGACAACAGCAGTATCCGTCATTTACTTAATGATCTATGACAGTGGGAAAAGATTTTATGTTAAATGATGGACTATAAAATATGGAGATACTTTTTAAAAGCAAATACAGAAAACATCTTTTACCTCATCTTCATTCTTGTTATCTGATTTAAAAACAAACAGATGAACAAATAGTATTTGAATTCCAATCTCTAGAAACATTCTTTTGTAGTTTTCCTATAGGGACTTGTATACATGGTAATCATATCACTGAGCACCAAGAAGAATTTCATTGAGTTTTGAGTCTTCAGTTGTTCGTTAACCTTCCCATCTTCTAATAGGATGACTTGTTTACTTCTGTTTCTGCAGCTGTTAAGTTCTGGACAGAGTCATAGTGACGTTATTTTTCAAAATAACCCCAAATCCTCATTCCAGACCAGAATATCAAAGTATTGTTTGGTTTGGCACACATTTTACTGATTGCTCTTACCTAATTATTTTATATCTTTTCAACTGATTTGCATTTACCTTATGCTTTATGCATCTCCTCTTTTTAAAGGATGAATATCCTATTTGTCATTATTTGATCTACCTCCAATTTTAGACTCTAAAGTGCCTGGGGATACTGTTTCTCTTATTATTTTAAAACAACTCTTTGCATATTTTAAGCTGATATCAGCCTCTTTCCACATTCTGCCTCTGTTTCCTCTTTTGATAAAAATTCATTTGGCTGAAAAATCACCTGTGCTATTTTCAGAAATGAAAGTGAGGCACCAACTGTGCTGTTTCTCCACTGATAGAGATAAAATGCCCTGAAACATCTCTCCTCACAGCACCAATGCAGAGCCTTCATCAGGGCCAGGCTGAGGGTGCCCGACATCCTGGGCACCCCTCCCCTCTGGACCATGAAGACACTAGTGAGCCTCGGCCAACTTCAGCAGAATGGCTCCGTGGATAAGAAGATTGCATTCCCTGGATACCATGTCCCCTCATTTTGCTACTGCCCCAATGATCTGGCTTCCTGAAAAAACTGCTCATGATCCTCAGTCCAAGTTTAGATAATCGTAAGGTGGTCACAGAGAGGTGCTTTCATTCATCTGTTTGCCTGTATTTAACGTCATCCGTGTTAGTAGTTCAGTACACATCAGATGCCTGGAAATAACTAGAAGAGACTTTGTCATAGCACCTAGACAGCACAATATAAGTGCGGACAAATGAGTTACAATGGTCCCTGAAATCTACGAGGCACTGGTTCTGGGACTACCTACCAAAATCTGCAGATGTTCTGCCCGTTCAGTTCAGTTGCTCAGTCTTGTCCGACTCTTTGCGACCCATGGACTGCAGTATGCCAGGCTTCCCTGTCCATCACCAACTCCCAGAGCTAGCTCAACCTCATGTCCATCGAGTCAGTGATGCCATCCAACCATCTCATCCTCTGTCGTCCCCTTCTCCTCCTGCCTTCAATCTTTCCCAGCATCAGAGCTTTTTCTAATGAGTCAGTTCTTTGCATCAGGTGGCCAACATATAAGAGCTTCAGCTTCAGCATCAGTCCTTCCACTGAATACCCAGGACTGATTTCCTTTAGGATGGACTGGTTTGATCTCTTGCAGTCCAAGGGACTCTCAAGAAACTTCTTCAACACCACAATTCAAAAGCATCAATTCTTTAGCGTTCAGCATTCTTTACAGTCCAGCTCTCACATCCATACATGACTACTGGAAAAACCATAGCTTTGACTAGACGGACCTTTGTCAGCAAAGTAACATCTCTGCTTTTTAATAAGTTGTCTAGGCTGATCATAGCTTTTCTTCCAAACAGCAAGGGTCTTTTAATTTCATGGCTGTAAATCACCATCTTCACTGATTCTGGAGCCCAAGAAAATAAAGTCTGTCACTGTTTCCATTGTTTCTCCATTTATTTGCCATAGAGTGATGGGGGGACAGAAGGCCATGATCTTAGCATCTTAGCAGATACTCAAGTCCCTTATAAGATGACAGGATAGTCAGAGCCCATGCATGCGGAACGCCAAGGGCAGTACTTTGATTTTGGCTTTTCTTCCTACAGTTGTATTAGTTCTTTCTCAGTTCTCTGATGCTTTCAGTTAGCTATTGTCTCAAGAAAAATGTAGATGCTTCCTTAGTGTAGAGCCCTGCTAACAAGGGGTACATGGATATTTTACCAAGTTGACTGCTTCATTTCTGGCAGTAACTTGGAGGTTAATTACTCTGTACTTGTTTAGGGAAATTATAAAAACGTTACCTCCTGATGAAAAGGCTGATTAGAACAGAGAAAAAAATGGACTCAGACATCACAACTGGAGTAAAAGGTTCCTCATGCTAAAGGGTAAACCCCACAGTACCTGAGTCTTATTGGAAAAGAATTACAAAACAGCATACATTTGATAAAAGTAAAGTGCTTTCATTCCTTAGGCTGATAAGCATCCTTTTCTTTTTATTTTTAACAAGCACTTAGCCATAATTATTGTACAGGAAAGAATTCTGCTGCCCTAAAATCTGTTTCTGTGATATGTTTCTGCAAGGCAGGTGTTTGGGTTTTTTTCCGGGTATAACTTTAAAATTGAATTTTCTCATTCTGAAACTGTTTTTCAGTTCAATATAGACAGTCTCTCTACTCAATTTATTCAGATATTCAGTAGCTGAAGTAATCATGGTGAGTCAAAGCAATTGCTACGAGCATAGCCCTGTCTCCATCACCCCCTCCCCCACGCTTTCTATGTGGCACCGTTCATTCCCTAGAGTGACAGGTTACTGCCATTCATTCTCATTCTTCTCCCCCCACCCCCTCTGTAACCAAGATTTTATCTGTGCTACGCATGCTTTTACCACCCTGATTTACTGAATCTCTTATCTTACCCCCTCACATATGTCTTTTATCCCCCCAAACCTAAGAGACTTATTGCAACATAGTTGGTGATCGGTATTTGTTAATTGAAAAAAACAATAGCTAAATGTTAAGGACTAGTCACAGGCTATATATACCTGCAACATTTATTCATAATATCAAATCATTTGGTGGTTGAAACTGTATCCTGGCCATATTTTTTATGTCCTATCTTTTTTGGTAATGCAGTGGCTTTGTAGTGATTTATGTGTAACCTGCTCTACTGCAGCTAATTCAATACTAAATTTTATCTTTATGAGATAAATGGATGCAACATAACAAATCATAAGGAGGAAGAACAAAATGTTTTTTCACCCACTGACAAAAAGAACAAATGTAGAGATAAGAAAGTAAAATGGAATCATTGCTATGACTCCCCCCCATAACATAATCTTTAAGAATTGGAATGTTTCGAGAGAACAGCATCGAAACATGTATATTATCTAGGGTGAAACAGATCACCAGCCCAGGTTGGATGCATGAGACAAGTGCTCGGACCTGGTGCACTGGGAAGACCCAGAGGAATTGGGTAGAGAGGGAGGCGGGAGGGGGGATCGGGATGGGGAATACATGTAAATCCATGGCTGATTCATGTCAATGTATGACAAAACCCACTACAATATTGTAAAGTAATTAGCCTCCAACTAATAAAAATAAATGAAAAAAAAAAAAAAGAATTGTCACCAATAATCTTATGACAAGGGTAATTCATACTGAAAAGAGTAGTGGTGGTTTAGGGGCTAAGTAACGGCCGACTCCTGTGACCCCACAGACTGTTAGCCTACCAAGCTCCTCCATCCATGGGATTTCCCAGGCAAGAATACTGGAGTGGGTTGCCATTTCCTTCTTCGGGTATCTTTCTGATCCAGGGATTGAACTCTTATCTCCTGCACTGCAGGCAGATTCTTTACCAACTGAGCCTTCGTGGAAGCTCTGAAGAGAATAGTGGATAACTGCTATAAGACAGATGCCAGGGTTAAAAATATCTGCTTATCTGCAATGCCTCTGAGGAGGTGGTAGCTCTCACTCCTGACTCAACTAACAGTGACTCGCATGATTATGCTGCACATATATGGCCACTGGAATGTGTTTGTGTAGAAACACAGATATACACAACCATGTTTTGCATCCTATGAGCCAAAACTACTCAGCTCCCAAACCTATTCCTAGTAACCAATATATCTTCAACTCCTACATGGCTCCCCATGGTACCTGATGTAACACTTCATTATTCATATCAAAGTGCTCTTTGCTGTTCTCCTCCTCACTCAAAATCAAGAAACAAATGCAGTTATGATTCATTTTAGCTTACTATTTACCATATAACTAACACACTTTAAAAAAAAACCTTCACAAAATAACTAATATAAATTACTATAAATTATTGTTTCAGTGAAGGGACTTTATTTCCTTTTAATGCTTTTGCTAAAATAATGTGTTCAACTGAGGTTATGTTGAGGACAATTTAAATCTCTGCAAATATTTCCATTCATGCTTTAGTGTACATTAGTTAAAACCATATGAAACTGCATATTTATTGTCTAAAACCAGTCAAATATTGGCAATTTCATATGGCTCAACCTGAAAGTAAGCTTGCTTTTATAAGGCACTTATCTGCTGAATAAGAAAATAAATTATTATTATTGAATGAACCTGAAGAACAAATTTATACAAGAGGAATATAATTTTCTAACTTGTAATCTTGCCAGGGTTGCCACTCTCCGTTGTAAAATGAATATCATAAGATTTTTGCTACCCATGATTAGAGCTTAAATTGTATGTCTAATGTGATTCACACGTAGCAGAATTCAGCAGTTACTCATTTAGGTATTTCCAATGAAAATATTTGACTGCCTTCAGCCCACCACAGTGCAAAACAGTACACATCCTCAGGCTAAAATGCTTTGCAGTAGGTTTTTCTCCAGTTTCATTTCATAGCAGGGAGCCTGGTAAAGCAGCTCCTGGTACCTTTTTAGGTTTGCTTGTAAAGTGTTATCATAACTATTCCACTCCTGGGTTACCTGTCTCAAGGACTTCTGATGATAGCTCTAGTATTGAAATAGTTTCCCTAAGGACCAGAAGTTTATTTTAATAGTTTCAAGATCCTTTGTTGTATTTTCAAGTATACTTCTGCAATCAAGATAACAGCATATTATCTTTACTATGTGAAACCAATTAACTAACCAACTCAGGTCTTCAGCTTTTTCCCAGTAGAGATGGTGCATGGCACTTAAATACCACACAATGTCACACAGCCCTGGTGACAAATGGTAAATAAACACACATTTAGAAGATGGCTGATTGGGACCAAAGGGTTCAGTTTATGAAGTAGAAAGATTATGAGATTTGCCATCAGAAAATTTGAGCCAGACCTAGATCAGAGATTAACGTTGAATTTTTATCATCATGTGACCACACAAGTTATTTAACTTCCATCAATAAAATGAGAATGATAAATATTTTTACTTCAAGTGTCTTCAAGGCTTTGGTAAAGTTCAGATGGAAGAATGCATGACAAGCACTTTGTAATTGATGAAGCACCATACCCAAAATGGTCATTGCCAACATTATTGATAACAATAACAACAGTACCCACAAATCCTCTTCCTTCCCGTGGGATTTACACTTTAACTGAAAGACTCCCTACCTTGGTAATGTGGGAAAAAAAAATGATGACAACATTAAGTCTAGTATGACCTGCCATTATACCATTCTATTATGGAATGCTCAAGACTTCAGACTTGATTCTAAAAGCCTCAAAATAAGTATCAAATGCTTCTTATAACGTCCTGTACATTTAATAGCTTTTTCCTCTCTATGTACACAACAAAACAAATTCCTGGTTCATAATTTTATAATTTCAATGTGCTTTAGAATTAGAGTTCAAAATACTAACAATATAATTTCCAGTATAGAGAACTTTAACAGGTTTCACCATGACAAGTTCCAATGAGTACAAGTGGGATTTGGGTTACCCAGCTTCCTTGAAATTCCTCTACAAGGTGCTCACAAAACTTGAAACTTGTGCACATGTGTCTACAATATTTATGTGGGAAAAAATTATTAAATGTATAAGCTGCATCAACGGGCCAGTGTGCTTGGTCGTGTCCAACTCTTAGCAACCCTTTGGACAGTAGCCCGCTAGGCTTCTCTGTCCCTGGGGTTTTCCAGGCAAGAACACGGGAGCATGTTGCCGTTTCCTCCTCCACAGGATCTTCTTGACCCAGGGATCAAACTTGTGTCTCCTGCATTGCAGGCAGATTCTTTACCTGCTGAGCCATTGGGGAAGCCTTGATCCATCAGGGAATTAAATTTTATTTTGCCCTTTGCAGATTTCCTTATATAACAGTGACATCGGCACTGACTGATCCGACATCTCACCGCTGGGGGGTGGGGGGCTTAGGCCAATGTTAGCTACTGAGCAAGAGCATCTACTGTCCTATTATATAGATCACAAGGAGGCGTTACCATAAGTGACTTAACTTGATCGTCACTATAGTCATAATGAAGGCTTCCCTGGTGGCTCAAATAGTAAAGAATCTACCTGCAAGGCAGGAGATCTAGGTTAGATCCCTGAGTCAGAAAGATCCCATGGAGAAGGGAATGGCTACCTACTCCAGTACCTGCCTGCAGTGAAGGAGACCCAGGTTTGATCCCTGGATCAGGAAGATCCCCTAAAGAAGGGAATGGCTACCTACTCCAGCATTCTTGCCTGGAGAATTCTATGGACAGAGGAGCCTGGTGGGCTACAGTCCATGGAGTCACAAAGAGTCAGACACAACTGAGCAATGACTAACACATTATAGTCATGTGAACTAGCTGGGGCACACACTGGATTGTTGATTCATCTGTCCAAGCCCCCTGGTTAATCAGTGGCAGAGCTATATCTGAGAGTTTCTGTGTGTCTTCTACCACAACCCTGAACTTTCCTACCCAGCCTAACATGAGCCTATTTTGTTCCATTTTAGTGAATCATGGAAGACCCTATTTTACAACACTGAGATAATCAGGTCTTAAAAATTGGTGTTATCTCCTCAAGATCTGGGGGATAAATGGATACATGTATTAGCATGGTTGAGTCCCTTCAATGTTCACCTGAAACTAACAACATTGTTAATAGGCTATATACCCCAATACAAAATAAAGGGTTTTTTAAAAATTGGTGTTATCTCCTCAAGACTCCATTCTTGTTTGATTTCTCTGGGCTTTGATTTTTCAGCAACACTGTATTAATTTAACAAGGATTTAAGGATATTTTCTAGGCACTGAATTGTTGGCAGGAGTCTATAAACTGACTAATAGAAAGGAGGAATACAATCTTTTAATTTCATCTTAATGTCAAAGGCATGCATGTTTTTGAAATATAATACAGCTACCTAAAATGAGTTGTGTTTGTAATTCCAAAACATTTCAAGTGCTCTGTATATTTCAACTGCAGTTGAAATATGCAGTGGGGTTTTGAAGGAAGCCATGTAAACTCATTGTAATGAGGCACTTTCACATTGCTGCTCCAGGTACTAATTGACTCCATGTTGGTTAATGCAAGAATTATTTTTAGAGGAAGGAAGTCTGAAACCCCCAATCATTATTTCCCCAAATCTCTATTCATAACCTATATAAATTAGTGACACCCTGCTGCTTCTCCGTAAGGAAGCAACTCCAAGGGTAATTGAGAAAGGTTGATTCCTCACTTCCATTCCTGCAGTTCCACAAAAACTCACCCATGCAATCATGCCATACCCTGAACAATATCACATCAAAGAAGAATCTCATAAAAGGTTTTTTTACACAGTGTTGGACTTGTTTCTTCATTCTCCAGTATTTGCAATTCTAAGGATCACCATAATGTCAGGTGATGAAAAGAGGGGAAAAAATATTCTGTCTGTATATATAAAACTCTGTCACATATGAAATCAAAATAATATCAAAGCTCTACACACAGTTTACAGGGAAAAAAGGTATCTTCAAGAATTAATGATGGTTTCTCTAGGGAATTTCTATACAAGCCTGCCATCTTTCAAAAGCAGAATCAAAGGGAATCTAAGTTCCAATTGAGTTGCAGTCCCAAGAGCTGGGAAGGGTTGCGGTAAAAATGAGAGGAAATCATATGTAAATAACTTAAAGGTGTCTGTATGAGGAAGCTGAAGCAAAAATTACTATGGTAACCATGAATATTTAGTTATCAGTCTAGTGACAATCCAAATAAAAGTAATAATCCCAGTCATAGAAAGAGGAGCCTCATATAACAGAAACACAATCACTACGATTTTAATTCTAGGAACCCTAAAGTGGTGCCATCTCTTCAGCCCCATTCTTGTCAGTATTATCAATGTGATTATCCTGTCCCAGCCGCTCCTTCAATTATCTATAACTTAGGGACAGCTCAATGCTGATTTACTCAACTCAAACCCACCCACAGATTCAGTCCACCAAAGCCAATGATGTTTCCTGATGGAAAATATCAGTCTCTTTCCTCAGTTAGGAGGAGTTAGCATGTCTGATACTCTTTCTCTAAATATTAATGATCTATTATCTCCAGGGTTTGGGAAAGCTAGAAATATCTGAACAATGAGCTAAGGCAAGGAGCATCAAAGTCTCCAGGAGTACTTATTTAACATATACATAGAGCTTCTGAGCCTTTCCCAAACTACTGAATTAAAAACCCTGGTCCCAGAAATAGCTCTTTCAAATGGCCCCAATGATTCAGGACGCATCAGAGACACAGGTTCTATCCCTGGGTCGGGGAGATCCCCTAGAGGAGGACATAGCAATCCACTCCAGTATTCTTGCCTGGTGGAGAAGGAAATGGCAACCCACTCCAGTCTTGCCTAGAGAATCCTGTGGACAGAGGAGCCTGGTGGGCTGCTGTCCATCGGGTTGCACAGAGTCGGACACAACTGAAGCGACTTAGCATGCATGCATGCATTGGAGAAGGAAATGGCAACCCACCCCGGTATTCTTGCCTGGAGAATCCCAGGGACGGAGGAGCCTGGTGGGCTGCTGTCTATGGGGTCGCACTGCGTCGGACATGACTCAAGTGACTTAGCAGCTACCGCGGCAGCAGCTTTCTTGCCTGGAGAATTCCGTGGACAGAGGAGCCAGGTGGGCTACGGTCCATAGGGTAGCAAACACGCAGATATGTCTGAAACAACTTAGCACACACGCAGGGGTGCAATCATATTTCACACAGTGGTGCCTTCAAGTGGAGGTTCCTGTTAGCAGTTCTTAATAGCACCCGGGACAAACGCTTTCAGCAGAGGCCGCGCTTAGGCAGACAGCAGCTCTGGACGGAGCTGACTCCCTATGGCACTGCTGGTGATGGACGTCCATGCAGCTGTGCCCACCACAGTTTTTCTCTTTGGCTGGCCTCAAAGTGATGGAGGCCCGCTGCCATCTGTTACTTTACACCACACAACTCCTACTCTGGAGCTCAGGACCATTCTCACAAAGCAAGGCAAGCAGGGTTCCTGCCGAGCCCTCTCTCGGTACTGATAGACACCAAATTGCCTTTCTCAAATGAAGCTCTTGGAAGGCTTCTGTTCAAAGTCTCTTTCTGTTTATAGTCTGGATAACAACATACTGGGTCTACCATTGTCTTCATTGCCTTGTATTACTTTTTCTTTGCCAGCCCTGGGATGTGATGATCTCACAGCTCAGTGAATTCCCTTTTTTCCCTTTGGGTGCAAGCCCAGGATGGTACCTGAAGGGCTACGCTTTTCCTTGGATGCAGGCGAACCTAGTCATCCAGAAGGCTGGGTGTGTGCCCTGTCCTACCTTTCCAGTGGATCCACATGATCAACATTTGTTGATCTCTTGCAGGCAAAGTGAGGTAGAGGGCAGAGAATGGACCAAGCTAGAGGGTGGGGGCAGGAGAGTGGGAGTGGCTGGAGCAACGAACAATACTGAAGAAACAGGCAGAGATGCCGCTGCTAAGACTCAAGAGGCCGTAAGGAAAGGCTAAATAGCTTTCAATTATAATATGGACAGAGGATAGTATTGAAGTTTGGATACAGATGATGAAGTCAAGGCTATGATATCCTTTAATATATTGATGAGGAACTCACCCAAAGTATTGTTCGGCTCTAAAATGATGCCCTTTTCATCTAAAACATGATATACAGGAATGTTCTAAACATTTTGGCACATGTCTCCAAAATTCTGCAGACAAGTGACAATGTAATAAACCTTAGACTCAACAGATCTGATGTCAGTCACAGAAGACTATTTTCTATTAATTTTCTGTACCTATAACATAAACATTATTGCTTAGTGTGTTATCACTGATGTATGTTTATTTCTTAATGCCTTATTCACAGTGAAGTGAAATGAAGTCAAAGTCGCTCAGTCATGTCTGACTCTTTGCGACCCCAAGGACTATAGAGTTCATGGAATTCTCCAGGCCAGAATAATGGAGTGGGTAGCCTTTCTCTTCTCCAGGAGATCTTCCCAATCCAAGTTTCCAAAGTCTTAAAAATACTCCACTGTTATTTCTCTTATTCTCTGACTTAAATTCATATTTCAAGAGTATTTTGAAGATCTGGAAGCAAATGATCATTTGATGCTTAGTCAAGAATACACATTTCAAATCATGGTAAATATCTAGATAGCACTGTCTAAAATAAAATCCTATCTAGAAAAGAGTAAGACTAATAAACCAATAAAAAGGAAATAGACAGGAGATGTGGATATAAAAATAAATAGGAATGATGAAATGAGGAAGTTGTTTCACCTCTGTGGTATTTTTCCCCCAAACCTAGAAGCCCAGTCTAATCATTAACAAATAGTAGGCAAATTCAAAATGAGTAATATGCTACCAAAAAATCTGACCAGTACTCTTAAAATTGATTAGGCCTAGGACTCTCTGGCAGTCCAGTGGCTACGACTCCATGTTCCTAATGCAGGGGACCTGGTTTTGATCCCTAGTCAGGGAACTAGACACCACAGTCTACAATTTAGAGTTTGCATGCCGTACCTAAAGATCCCACAGGCTACAGCAAAGACACAGTGCAGTCAAATAAACAAAAACATTACAACAAAGAGCAATTTTAAAAAGTGATCAAGGTTAAGAGAAACAGAAAAAGATTAAGACTGTCATGGATTAGAGGAGACTAAGAGACATAATGATGCAATAAATGCAACGTCCTATTCCAAACTGGATCCCAAAAGAGAAAAAAAATCATTAATGATAATTTGAATGAAATCTGAATAAATCTGTAGGTAATAGAGTATCAATAATAATTGTAATTTATAATTTATAAATAATAATAATTTCTTAGTTTGACAAATGAATGTAGATTATGAAAGATACTATCCTTAGTGGGAGCTGGGTAAAAGGGACACAGGGATTCTCTGTCCTCTTCTTATATTTATGTACATTTAAAATAATAACAAGCCTACAATTCAAACCAAATAAAAATATCCTTCAATAATGGAGTGAATTCTGTCATATGTCTGGAGCATATTGGCAATAAATTTGCAATTGTCTTCAAAACTTTGGAAATACTATGAAATTTTGTATGTTTCTCTGTACTCTGAGAATTCATCTTCTCAGCATGGTTCCTTTAACTCACCCAGAAGAACTTTACCACTTTCTGTAAACAATTCTGTGGTGGCATTTATACTATCATTTTGCATTTACTCATTTATATGTTTATTTTTCTTACTTGAATGTCACTTCTCTGGGAAGTTTTGAATATAAGCACCTAATAGTTAGATTTCAGATGGTACTTAAAAGTGAATGCTTTTAAAACTAAAAGTTAATGATACTAAGATTTATTTCACAATCACTTGTCTGGGAAATATTGGAGACAAGCATCCAGAAAACGTAAAATATTCCCAATGTTATATTGTAGGTGATATCTGAAACTGTACTACTTTAGAACCAAAAGATGCCTTAGGATAATTTATATATGAAACTAATTCATATATTAAAGAAATTCAAACTCAGAGATTAACTGACCTGTTCAATGTCCCATAAAAACTAGTAGCAGAAGCAGAACCCAATCTTCTCATCCCATTCTTCTATAGCACCATATCTCAGGATTAGAAATCTTCCTACTTTAATGGATCCAGCAGGCCAATATCTCTTCTAAATCATTTTTGAGTTTAGCAATTACCAAGATTTTAAAAAAATTAACTTTCAGTCTTTACTAGAGTATGAAGGAAACACTAATGTAAGACTCAGGGGATCTGGATTCTTATCTCAACTTTGTCACCAGTTGATCTGGCAGTCTTGGGAGGCCAGCCCCTACCTTCGCTGAACCTGTCCATTCCAAAAAGTACCATGTTTCACAGACTAAGGCATAAAATAAAACAGATATTCCAGGAGAGGTCTGGATTCCATTCATATTTTTAAATACTATCAATCTACTTCAAATACTTTGAATTACTTTCCGTTCCTCACCTCATTCACTTTCCAATGAGAGAAATAGACTTTAAAAAGCATGTCACAGAGACAGTTGAATAAGTTGTTCTTAAAAGTCAACAGTAATGATTAGTTTATAGTGAGTGTCTAAAACAGTGTAGCCAGTTAAACACAAACAAATAAAATATCTGTTCCACATTGGTAAGTTGACAAAGTCTAAAGAAAGGAGACCCACCATCTATGTAGTGTCAGCATGCTTTGGAGTGTGTATGCAACTTGTGTGTTACATATCTGGGTACATTTTATATTGTTAAACACATTTCTGAATTGGCTCATTTTTTAAAGATAAGGAATAGCTTTATAAATATTACATAATTATTAGTCCTGGGTCAACACTGGATCCAAGAAAAAAATTATACAAATTAACTCAAATATATTCTCCTTGCCCTCCCTCCCTACTCCCATATCCTCAGGCCAGTCTGGCCAGGACTTGGATGCCTCTGGGCACAAAGCATGTTGAATAGCTGTTTGACTCACTGCTTTTGACTCATTGTTTGACAGATTGAGATCTCTGCTGAGAGCATCATTTGGAATTTTCTTCACCCAAAACTGATATTTTTGAACATGAAATTGAAATATAGTGAGGCACTGGGATACATTCATAGAATAATAGTGCCAAAAGAGAGTGTGATCAATGTATGTCAAAAATCTAACTTACTCCCGGAAGTGTTTAAAGAAATAATCTCAGATTGCTTGAGGTGGGCATGATAGTGTATGAATATGGGTTTTCTGAAAATATAGATGTGAAAAATGATACTAGCTTCAAGCACGTGAACTGGTGAGGAGAGAATATTAGCCATGAGTATAAACAGAAATGGACATAAGAAAGTAGGACAAAAAGAGCTAGGCCTTATATACTGAAGGGAGACTGATTAGGGAAATAAAACTAGAGATCCAAGAGGCACGAGGTCTAGGTTTGGGTACTTGAGAGGGGGCTACTCCTACCAACACCACGACCACCGATCTCAATGGCGATTGTTATATAACAGCAACAAAAATAGTTAATGCTTAACAAAGCGACGTACATGTGTTTGTCGGTACTATTATAATGTTTTAAACATTTTCATTTAATCTCATTTAATCATAAGAAACAAGAACTATTGCTATTGTTTCTAGTTTCTGGGAGATGAAACGGAGGCACAGGCAACTTAAGGCACTGATTCAAGATCGCGCAGTTGGTAAAGGTGAAGTCATGGTTTGAAAAACCATGAAAAACATGGCTGAAACAATGAACAAAACGTGGCTGAAAAACAATGGATCAATTCAAAATCTTAACCACAGGAAGAAAGATGCTATGGAGAAGTTGAACAGATTTGAATTAAGCATATAATAAGCAAAACTTGAACAAAGGAAAGAAAGCCCACTGCAGCCCTATGCAGCAACAGTAGAAAAACATAAAAACTGAGACCATTTCATTCTCTTTAGGTCCCTCATGTGAATTATTTCTTCCAGAATTTATCTCTTTTGTCCCTATCTTCAGACTAGAGCACACACAGATTTAAGGTTTCTTTTAAGGTCTCAATCCTTCAATAACTAGCAAGCCTCACTGTCAGAAAAGTTTCTTTAAAATTAGTCACTGACTTTCCAACTTAAGTCCATTTCCTCTTCTCTGATATTTATTGGACACAGAAGATACATACTAGATGAAGGCAGTTAAAATTCTAATACCCTTCAGTTTTTCCTTTTTATTTAATAACTTATTTTAAATGTACTTCTGCTAAATCCTATTTTAAAATCTCCCTGACACCAGTGACTGATATATTCAAGTCTTTCTGACAGGCCTATTTTGCCATCTCAAATGTATTGAGGGTGAATTTTCTCATCTTACCTCTCCATTTTCTAAGGGGTGTATCTTGGAATAAAACGAAGTGCAGATGACCTCGTCATCTTTGGCATATGACGGTGGCCCAGTGCGGGGATAAATATTGTAGAGGGTTAGGCACTCTGCGTCCGTCACAGCATGATACTGCCAGGGCTTGTAATCAACATTGTCCAGGGAGCGTTCCAAAATCCAGTTTCCAGGCCGAGGGGAATTGGCTGCTTTCACAATCACATACGCGATCTGGAACACCTGGAGAAGTGTGACAACAACATGTAACTCAGAATTCCAAAGTTTCTCACTGCTGCGTATCAAATATAGGCCTAAGGCTACAATACTTTTACTTCGGGTATTATTCCATAAACCTATTATATTCTCTGGACTTCCCAGGTGGCTCAGTGGTACAGAATCCACCTGTCAATGCAGAAGACACAGTTTGATCCCTGGGTCAGGAAGACTCCCTGGAGAAGGAAATGGCACCCCCTCCAGTACTCTTGCCTGGGAAGCCCCATTGATAGAGCAGCCTGGCGGGCTGCAGTCCACACGTTGCAAAGAGTCGGAAACTACTTAACAACTAAACAAGAAAATCGTATTCTCTAAAAATATTTTTACAGTTACATCTCCATATTTAATACCTTTTTACTAAAATGATATGTTCCATTTTGACACCCATGACTTTAAAAGAAACAGGTTAAAATTGAATTTTAGTTCTCCAACAACTCATTAACATCATTTCATCTAATTTTTGAAATTCCATTGTAATCACAATCACTTACAGTATCTGATACATACCAATTTACTCACATTACTCTGTTGGAGATTATGAGTTAGAAATTCCATATGTGAATAGTGCTTGATAGTTTAGAAGACAGTTACTTGTATCACCTAATCCCCAGACAAGTACCATTTAGATGGCATTACTGTGGCCCAGGAAAACAAAACAAAACAAAATATAGCACTTTGAAGGCACAGTCCCGTATTTAAATTGTGACCCTAACATTCATGTGACCTCAGGCAGATTATTTTACTTTGTCAACACTCACTCCCATTTCTGTTAATTAGGGTCAATAATAAGAATACTAAGTACACAATGGAGAGACAGTGTAGACCAAATGCAACAATGTCTGCAAAAGTACCTACAAAGGGCTTGGCTGTAAACACTCAGTGTCGATCCCTCCACATTCCCAAATAGAAAATAGTGGAGAAGAAATTCTAGTACACGCAGCAGCTGTTTGAAACTGGAATATAGTAAATGAAGCATTTCTGTACCTTCTGTATAAGAGGTAAACATGTGTTAAAGAAAAGAAAATAAAGGCATCAAATTACTATAAGTCAACAGAGTGACCACTGAGGGGAATATGGCAATCCTCTGCTTTCAAATCTACATAATATCTGAATACATACAAAATAAATATTCTAGATGTTTTGTGATGGTCCATATGTGCATCTTTACCAATCCAATCCAAAAGTCCAAAAAAATAATGCATAAACATTACTGACTGACATTTTTTGCGATGTCCTGGGTAGAAAGGTAGATATAAGGTAGTTTATATAGTCCCACCATCTATGAGTTAATAATATATTGCAATAATGAGATATATGAAAGGTACACTAGTAATAAAGCAATAGTATATGTCTTTCCTGGGTCAGGAAGATCCCCTGGAGAAGGAAATGGCAACCCACTCCAGGATTCTTGCCTGGAGAATTCCATGGACAGAGGAGCCTGGCAGGTTACATTCCATGGGATCGCAAAGAGTCAGACACAACTGAGCAACTTTCTTTCAAGGTATAGTTCCACTATCTATGAGTTGATAATAAATTGCAATAATGAGATACATTAAAAGTATGCTAGTAAGAAGCAATAGTATATGGTCTTTTTAGTACATTCAGTGAGACATGGGGAGTTTGCCAACCCTAAATTCTGGGTGACTGGGGTCACTGAAAAGATACAATTGGAGGACAAACCTTTTAAAAGATGATTAATGGGTCTGTTTAGAGGGGAGCTTGAAAGTAATGTTCTGAAAATATACCTTTTCTGCTTCACAGTTTTGACATGAGACTTTCAGGAATACATGCACACTGTCTATGACAAACTCTAAGGGACTGAATTTAAAAATATGAAAAGTTGGTATTTAAAATGAAAGAGGTGACTCAGATGCTGGTCTTTTCAGTCTAAGCTCTCCTAACTGAGCTATTCCGGCTAGCTTGATGCTGGTCTTTTGAGATCCTTACTGAAACGTGAGCATTTCTATCTGTGTGCACTGAGGGGAAAATGATGAGTCATTTAACGAGCAAAAGTAAGGATACCATTTGCCTCTTAGGCACAGTTAAGTAAATACTGGTAGTTAAAATACTGAAATACTTCTGTACTTGGTAAATCACTGCTGTCCAAGCCTCCCAAATGCCTTCTCTTTCCAGAGAACATCTGGGTAACCTAGGGAGTGCAAGGAACAGCCAAGACACCTACTCTGATTAGTCTGGGCTTTGACCATTCTATGTACTATCACTCCATATAGGAAATATTATGAATTTTTATTTACAAAGGTATACAGATAAGTGTAGACAGACATGTACATATATGTATGAATTTGTAATTATTGGAATACACTTAGACATTGTGGGGAAGGGCAGACATGGACATATTTAAGATGTGACCTATGGGGTTTGGGGATAAGGAGTCAAGGAGAGAAAAAGAGCTTTTAAATTCTTCTACTATCCTGCTATACTAATTGCATTAACATAAATGTCTCAGTTTTTAATAAAATTATTCTTAAAGTAAGGAAATATTTTTTAAAATAAGCATCAAAGAAAGGACAAGAGTGGGAGTAAGATGGAACATACTCTATCAATCATGTGCCCACATGCATGCTCAGTCACTCAGCCATGTCTTTGCAACCCCATGGACTGTAACCCGCCAGGCTCCTCTGTCCATGGGATTTCCCAGGCAAGAATACTGAAGCAGGTTGTCACTTTCTTATCCAGGGAATCTTCCCAACCCAGACCCAGGGATAGAACTCCTGTCTCCTGCATTGCAGGCAGATTCTTTGCCATTGTACCACTTGGGAAGCTCCCAATACAGGTTATGTGGGCAGAAAAAAGATGCACAGAAGCCAACCAAACATAATCTAGAGTATTTGCTATTTCTGCATTTTTAGGTGCTATTCATTAGGGATTATTTCTCTTAGACACTGTATTCAATACATACACATGGAACCTCTTTAAAAATGAATTCTCTAAAAGACAAACCCTACTGAGTAATCTGATAGAACACAGAAAGATAGTTGTTTCTATGAAAATCTGAAACACTTTGCTCCTAATTTCTAGTAATTCTAAATTATTCGTGACAAAAATCTTTAAATTGGTAAAGAATATAAATAACTAAATTGTGAGCTCCTAAAGGGCAGAGGTGCTATAACCTTTAGTAAAATTCTTTTTGAAATAATGTATATTTAACATTTATTAGCTTTAATTGAATAATCAAAACCAGTGTACATGCTTCCATATGACTTCTTACTAGACTAATACTATTCTTTCTGTTTGTTAGAACTTGAATTCCAGTCAATCAGCATATTTTGTCACTTGCAGGAACTAAGACATACATTTCTTGCATGTTCATTCAGTTAATATCTCTATGAGTTGAGAAAATGTCTTAAACTCTTTTCCCCTCTGTTTCATAGTGTATCTTTTTCAAAGTAAGAACCATGGAAAAGATAATAAAGTACTATGTGTTCTTTGGAAAAAAGAATCTCTATAAATGTTTTAAATTAGCAAATGTCCATCCAGAAGAAAAAAAAAAAACTGCACAGAGATTTTTTTTCAGTGGAAAACCAAAAGAGAAATATCAAAGCATAATTACAGATTGCAGGTACAAATAAGAAAAATAAAGATACACTGATGTATGGATAAAGAACTTTGTTTAGAAACAACTCAGCAAGCAAATATAGGAAAAGGCCACATTGTCTTGGAGCTACAACATGGATTTATGACTTCAGAGCTTCTGGTTGGCTCTGAAAAAGAAGCTGTACTAGAAACCACACAGACTCTTTCTATAATTCAATATAACAGCCAGCATTAAGTGACAGGGAAAAGCAGTCATTGCCTTCAAGAATATTAAAGTCACCTCATTTCAAAACAATATCCTTCTTTCACTTATTTTCTATGGATTCTTTCACATTTCATGCAAAATTAATTAAATTAGTTGGCATGTAGTATTTGAATAAACTTTTTAAAATGTGGTAGACAGCATTATTGAAAAACACAATGAATAGAAGAAGTATTCTTTGAAGGTGTCAGAAAAAGATTGTAAAAATTCTAACTGAATTTCTAAGTATGCCAAATTTTTAATGATTCCAACAGAATAATTCTCTAGTGTACCTATGTTACTTTAATTAATTCTGTCTTGTGTTTTCAGCATAAAGACCCTTCAAAATCACTAGTTATAAAATCTTATTTCCAGGTGGAAAAAAAAATCTGTATGGGATGCAGCAAAGCAAGCAAATAGCTTATGATAAGCATAAAAATACTAAGACGGCTAGGTTTCTATGAATCATAGATCTCTACACTATATCCAATTTTTTGTTGTAGGAGGGTACTTTTTACATATTGGTGGCTAAAAAATTCCAAATAACTTTTGAAATAAGGCCAAATGTTTGACATTTTACAGTAACATACAGACCTTCCTATTTCATATTCCATTTGTGCATTACAATGCACAATAAATATCATGTAATAAATAAATATCATGTAATAAATAAATAAAATAAAATATCATGTAATCACAATCCTATGTCACTAATGTAGCATTAAATCAGATGTTCCTAGAGTGTTTAAGAATTTGAATTCATTTAAGGTGGAAAAGGAGAATAGTCTTTCTGAAGAATCCTTCAGTCCCAAAATAACAAGCAACCTTCAATGACCATCATATATGGTGATGTTTTCCCATCTTTTTCACATCATTGAAGGAGACCTCACAGCCTGGAATGAACAGCCTAGGAAACTTTGGCCACTCTACACACTGTCCTAGGGCAGAATATACATTGGCTCACTCATAACCCATTTGGGTAAGTCTGATCTCCAGGATCAATTTCTAGCACATACATTGCTGGGTCTGCATTTTTAAAAAAATACCCTCTGTTATGACTCTCAGGAACCTACTTTATCCCAGTTCCTTTGTCCTTGGAAGAATCATGGATCTAGAAAAATGCTACCAAATAGTATTGTGTTTTGGAGATTTTACTGATACTCCTGAGTGTCACTGGAACACAGTTAAAAGAGCCAGGCCACAGGAAGACGCCCCAAAGATGCACAAAGGACAGAGGGCCTCTGTTTCCTATAGGCTGACCCCCCCATGGAAGCCATAAAACTACTAATGAAAACCACTCTCTCTGAGGAAATGAAAACCACTCCCAGGAGGAGGAAATGGCAACCCACTCCAGTATTCTTGCCTAGAGAAACCCATGGACAGAGGAGCCTGGCCGGCTACAGTCTATGGGACAGCAGACTAGGTCACATCTCTGAGACTAAAAATCAAACAACTGGGCATATACGACCAGCATTGTTTGCAACCTCTGTCACCAGCCGTGGAGAGGGAAAACTAAAATGGTCTGTGACGATAAATGAAACGGCCACATTTTTTAAACATAAAAAAAAGCTTCATATCATTCGTGTGTGTTTAATTATAAACAGGACTTCCCGTGTGTGTGTGTGTGTGTGTGTGTGTGTGTGTGTGTGTGTTTAATTAATTATAAACAGGGCTTCCCTTGTGGCTCAGCTGGTAAAGAATCCGCCTGCAATGCGGGACACCTGGGTTTGATCCCTGGGTTGGGAAGATCCCCTGGAGAAGGGAACAGCTACCCACTCCAGTATTCTGGCCTGGAGAATTCCCTTGACTGTGCAGGCCATGGGATTGCACAGAGTCGGGACATGACTAAGCGACTTATTCACTTTCACTCTCTGAGGAAGATAGTACTTCATCTTTCTCTTAGAACTTAACCTGAATTACTCTCTTCCATTTCTGTTTCCTAATTTGTCAAGAGATAAACACATGGCCATCTAACTTCTGCCACTGATAAGCTCTGCCTTTATCCCTCTATTGCTATCTGTCTGTGAACTGCCTATAGCCAATAGCTGTCCACATAACAAAACTGCTTAATTGTGAAAGAGGCTCTGCAATATTCTAATGCCTGCTCTTGCCAATGTTATGAATTTAAACATTTCCACAAACTTTGATGCCATCTCTAATATGTTTTGGACACTTCTGTGTATTATTAGTTCTAGCAGTATGTGTGTTAGATACTCATTCATTTATACAGGTATGTTGGCATTCAGAAAGCAATGAGAACTAGAACCAAAAAGGATCCTCGGGATCAAGAGTTTCAAGCTTTGTACCCACTAGAGTAATCTGGAAAGCCTTGTAGAAACACACACATGTCTCTGTGTTTGAGTTGATAGTTCATATAATTAGCTGATCTTTCACCTGAGACCTAAAAGAAGGATAAATAAATTAAAAAAAAAACAACAACAAAGAAGATGAGGCGGGTCCATTATTTTTTCTGGAAGGTCCATGAGAGTCAGCTGCAGAGGAAGAGCAGAGGTCACGGCCTGAAGTACTCAGAGAGGCTGTTTCCCTCGGTCAAGACCAGCAGAAACTCACGAAAGCAGGTCTGACCAGAGCAGGGGTGAGAAGTGGGGCTGAATGCAGGAAATTCATCTAAAGTCTGAGTTTAATAGAGGCTTCACTCAAAGACCCACCCCACCAAAACACATGTAACCAAATTCTTTTGCTGTTGTTTAGCCGCTAAGTCCTGTCCAACTCTTTGCAACCCCATGGACTGTAGCCTGCCAGACTCCTCTGTCCATGGTGTTTCCCGGGCAAGAATACTGTAATGGGGTGCCACTTCCTTCTCCAGGGATCGATCCTGTGTCTCCTGCATTGGCAGAACAACCAGGGAAGCCCTAACCAAATTCGTGTGTGTGTGTGTGTGCGCGCGCGCACATGCATGCTCAATCATGTTTGACTCTCTGTGACCCCACCAGGCTCCTATTTCTATGGAATTTTCAAGGCAAGAAAATTGGAGTGAGTTACTATTTCCTACTCCAAGGGATCTTCCCAACCCAGGGATTCAACCCCTGCCTCCTATATATTTTGCATTGGCAGGCACATTCTTTACCATTGTGCCACCTGGGAAGCTTAACCAAATTACTTCCCAGAAAAAATTTCTAAGCAATCACAGGAAACAAGTGGCTCACTATAACCTTAAAAATTACCTGAAGAGATCTCTAGACAGATTTTGAAAATACTATTACTGGACCTATTGGATCAAGGTTAAACAATAGATGTGAGAGTTGGACTATAAAGAAAGTTGAGCACCGAAGAATTGATGCTTTTGAACTGTGGTGTTGGAGAAGAATCTTGAAAGTCCCTTAGACTGCAAGGAGATCCAACCAGTCCATCCTAAAGGAGATCAGCCCTGAATACTCACTGGAAGGACTGATGCTAAAGCTGAAGCTCCAATACTATAGCCACCTGATGTGAAGAACTGACTCATTTGAAAAGACCCTGATGCTGGGAAAGATTGAAGGCAGAAGGAGAAGGGGATAACAGAGGATGAGATGGTTGGATGGCATCACCAATTCAATGGACCTGAGTTTGAGTAAACTCCGGGAGTTGGCAATGGACAGGGAGGCCTGGCGTGCTGCAGTCCATGGGGTTGCAAAGAGTTGGACATGACTGAACGAATGAACTGAACTAAACAACAGAAGCTTTTAAATGATGCTTTAAATTTAAAACTTAAAGCAATTAACCTACAAATGACTTCAATTATTACTTTTTGGATAAGTTTTATCTCCCTTGCAAATTAACACTTATTTCAATAAACCTAGGATTGGTGGGGAGTCCATATGGACAACCCCCGTCTGCCTGTCCCTTCACACAAATTTACTGACAATAATTTCACAGACTGAAATGATTTGTACCTGTCACTCAGTTATAATGTACAAGACATTTATTCCCTCCCCTCAGTGTACACTACAATTGCTGAGTGTGAATTTAATGTGTTGCAGGTGAGCAAATATGCCATTTCACTTCGGGGTAAGTGGCTCCTCTGTTTTCAGAGAAACAGAAATACTCTGCCCTCAATCAAAACAGATTTTTTTATACTCACATTAAGCTCATATAAAGTTTATACATTTGAAAATGAATTACTCTATCATTATCTAATTTCTAAGAAATAATGATCTAACTGGATGACTAAAGATAAGCTTCTGAAAATAAAATGTTCATTTGCTGAATTTGTTTTTTGAAAAGAGTTTTAATCAATGCCTAACTATCCATGGGAAAGTATTTGAAGGACTGCTCCACTTCATTATGTAATAAAGAAAATCTCAACCTCCCGTTCTGAAAAATAACATGAGGTTCTTTTCAGCTCTAAGTTAATATACAAATCTAAATGAATATAATTTTCATTATTAGTCCCTAGAACTGGATAAGTTTATTGTCAAGCTGATTTGAAAAAATTAACAAGCAAGAATAGCCAAGAGAACCTGAGAAGAAAGAGCAATGGATGCAGGAATACATTACTAAATGAAACAAATCAACCTGGAGAAAATTCAATTACAATATACAGGATGCTGTGGTTTACTAAGAGGACCTTTTTTGAAATGATGAATCTGTGGTGACCACTAACGGTCAAAATGGCCACTAATGTCCCCAAAAGAGAGACACCTGGATATTTTCTGCAATGTCGTGGAAGGACACAGCACCATCTATAAAGTAATTTGCCAAAAATGTGAACCCAAATCAGAGTGAGTCTCTACATTTAACTATCAGTTTACAGGAAATAAGGTATCTAAGGACCATGAAAACAGCACCACAGAGGTACAATTAGCAAAATTCAGGATGTGAGAAACTTCACTACCCAACCAGTATGGCTTCTTCAAAAACTAAATTGCAAGACAATAAAAAATAATGAGGTTATAGATTAAAAGACCTTAAGAGATATATCAAATAAATGCAGTATGTGACTTCAGGTACATCCTGATTCAACCAACTGTTTAAAGCTTGGAGGCAAAGGTGATGTATTTTAATACTGAATGAATATTTATTAGTATTAAAGAAGAATAATAGTATTTTTAGGTATGACAATGATTTTGTTTACAAAAGAGCTGTAAAGCTCAGTGATATATGATGAATTCTATAATATACACTGAATTCCTATAATTCTATAGGATTTGGAGGATGTAATATGTATGGAATTTGCTTCCAAATAATCTGGTGAGTGGGATGGGGTATGGATAAATGTAGAATTGAAATAGGAAGGGCCATGAGTTAATTTTTACAGGTGGGTATTGGTTATGTGGGTCTAGAGTATTCTTCTCTATACTTCTATGTATTAGGAAATTATCATAATCAGAGCTTTTAAAAAGATTACCAATATATTTTATTTTAATAAACATGACTTTCTTACATAACGATTTTACACTATTGGCAATTCAGTGCCCACTCTTAAAAAGCAAATATTTAATGTGTTTACTGTCTTGATAAATGATTAATTCTGGTTCATACTGCAACTACATTGCATTCAGAGCTTAAGAAATGTATCTTAATTCTTTCCAATTAATTATCAATTCTAAAGGGCATTGCTGGCCCCAAATTTTAGTCCTGTCTTAAAAAACTAGGCACACGAATAAATAGAATCCAAATTGCAATGAGCAAAGGTCCTCCCTCAGCTTATTAATGCATTAGTATTCTATGCTTCATTAAGTTGCTATCATTTTTAACAATGTCAGCTGCAGGTAGAACTCAGACAAGCATTTTCCTTCTCTTCAGCACTGCCCTTGACATCTATTCTCTTCTCACATATTTCTCTCTCATCTGAAACAATCCATGGTTTCCAAAGATTGACCTGCCTCCTGCGAACAGGCCATTGGCACAGCATGGCTTCCACACCAGCCACTGGTAAAAGAGCAGGTATGCTGAGTCCCCTATAGGACACGACAGTCCTTTCAATGAAGCCATCACAGAGCACAATATTGGTGTGAATCACAGACAATCAGAACTGTGACAGTTTAAAGCCTCCCTTCTAAAAATTATTCACCCTGGAGAAATACCCAGCATTGCCTTTGTTTTTGTGCTTCTATAGTTACCAGGGTAAGAAGAACCTAGCCTTCTTCAATTTATGACATTGCAGACATGAATGAATCACTCTAGTTCAAAGCATTTGGGGAATAATAGCAAAGATTTGTAGTAATGAGAAGAGTTGGAAATATAATGTTAACAGCCAAGAATAACAAATCAAAGACAGATGAAACTTTCTGATCTTGGCTCATGAATTCTTTCAACAGATCAGAGTCACTTAACACTTATTCAGTTTTAGCTATTACAAATGAAATAGCATCAGCTATTTTCATGCTTATATACTGCCCAGCTTCCTTGTCCTTCTCTAGGGACTTTCTTAGGAGTAGTCTGTAACTTCCACTGTTTATCACCTTAGCACCTCTTCTCTATTTAACCCTCTACAGCACATGCACCACTCACCATCCTACTTGAATTATTTTCAAAAGAGTTACCTGGTCAGAAAATACATGTTTTCTTTCTCCATCCTCATCTTCTTTGAAATCTCTGTAGCCTTTGCCTATACTGCTCTCCCCCATCTGAAATTCCCTTTATCTTTGGAAAAATGATATTTATTTGTAATTCAGGGATTTTTTTTTTAAAAGAAAAACATGTTTTCCTAAGATGACATTATTCCTAAAATGGAAAGTAAACAATAGGAGAGAAATGAGAGAAGATAAAATGAATATTCAGAAGAGAGCACTGTGGGGGAGGTGTGCCTGCTGTGGTTCTTTTCATCTGAATTTATTTCATTAAGTTGTATCCCAGTATTCTATATCCTAACAATCTTTTCTTGGGGAAAGTAGCATTTTATTTAGTGCCTAGTTTCTGCCAAGCACTTCGGCCTGCAGAAGTTTGTCTAGAAACTGAAATGAGAGAGTTAACACTAATTTGTGCGGTACAAAGAATAATGACCCGTCAGTTCAGTTCAGTTCAGTCGCTCATTCATGTCCGACTCTTTGCGACCCCATGAATCGCAGCACGCCAGGCCTCCCTGCCCATCACCAACTCCCAGAGTTTACTCAAACCCATGTCCACAGAGTCGGTGATGCCATCCAACCATCTCATCCTCTGTCGTCCCCTTCTCCTCCTGCCCTCAATCCTTCCCATCATCAGGGTCTTTTCCAATGAGTCAACTCTTCGCATGAGCTGGCCAAAGTACTGGAGTTTCAGCTTCAGCATCAGTCCTTCCAATGAACACCCAGGACTGATCTCCTTTAGGATGGACTGGTTGGATCTCCTTGCAGTCCAAGGGACTCTCAAGAGTCTTCTCCAACCTCACAGTTCAAAAGCATCAATTCTTCGGCACTCAACCTTCTTCACAGTCCAACTCTCACATCCATGCATGACCACTGGAAAAACCATAGCCTTGACCAGATGGACCTTTGTGGGCAAAGTAATGTCTCTGCTTTTTAATATGCTATTTAGGTTTGTCATAACTTTCCTTCCAAGGAGTAAGCGTCTTTTAAATTCATGGCTGCAATCACCATCTGCAGTGATTTTGGAGCCCCCAAAAATAGTCTGACCTTGTTTCCACTGTCTCCCCATTTATTTCCCATGAAGTGATGGGACCAGATGCCATGATCTTAGTTTTCTGAATGTTAAGCTTTAAGCCAACTTTTTCACTCTCCTCTTTCACTTTCATCAAGAGGCTTTTTAGTTCATCTTCACTTTCTGCCATAAGGGTGGTGTCATCTGCATATCTGAGGTTATTGATATTTCTCCCGTGACCCCTCAACAATGTCTATATCTTAATTCTTGGAACCTTTGTATGCGTTATCTTATATGTCAAAGGGACTTTTGTAGATATTATTTAGTTAAAGACCTTGAGATGTAATGATAATTCTGAGTTGTATGAGTGAGCCCAAAATAATCACAAGGATCCTTAAAAATAAATGATGGAAGTGAAAGAGGTGGGCAGAGTGATGGAACATGATAATCCTCCAGCCCATTTCTGGTTTTGAAGCCAAAGGAAGAGGACACAAGCCAAGGAATAAAGGCAATCTTCACAAATTGGAAAAATCAAGGAAATGAATTTCCTTCTAGAACCTTCAAAAGGGAATATCACCTTGCCCACACCTGGCCTTAGGACAGTGAGGCTCATGTCAGACTTCTAACCTATTATAATGTAAGATAATAAATTTGTGTTAAGCCACTAAATCCATGGCAATCTGTTATGACAGCAATGTAAAACCAGCACACTAGGTAACTTGTTCCATTTCATGTGACTAGTAAATTATGGATGAATTTTAGAGATCTGGTTTTGTCAAATTTTGCTTTTGTACAATAATACATTCCATGTCAATGACTATTTCCAGTAACTCCTTCACACAGATATTTCCCATATATCAATTTCTAATCTAACCACATTCTCATGTCCCATTTTACATTTCAAACAACTGAACATCTTTGATAACAATTTAATTTTGCTTTGTAAAAAATTAATTTTGCCCTTGTTTTAAACTAAGACAAGTTTAATCAAAAGTAAGACACAGACTGCTAACAGTAGAAACTGTAGAATATTCTACAGATATCTTTTAATGCCTTACACATAATAGATTATCAATTATTTTTAAAATTCAACAGAACAGGTGATCAAAATTGGAATGCCACCTCTGAAATAATTTAAGGAACCTCAAGAGTGATTTCTACAAGCACCTAAAGAGTGACTGTATCTAGCACCATTAAATATTAATAAGTACAGATGATATATCCTTCATCATTCCCAATTTCCTTGGGAACTGCTACCAAGATAACAATCTTATATATGTCTAACTCACATATTTTCCCTCTGAAATGAAAATCTGCAAAAAAAATAGAATTATGTTGAGGTTTGTTAAGCGGCCTTTACCCCATATTTTATTTTCTTTTTTTCTTTTTTTCATTTATTTTTATTAGTTGGAGGCTAATTACTTTACAATATTGTAGTGGGTTTTGTCATACATTGACATGAATCAGCCATGGATTTACATGTATTCCCCATCCCGATCCCCCCTCCCACCTCCCTCTCTACCCGCTCCCTCTGGGTCTTCGCAGTGCACCAGGCCCGAGCACTTGTCTCATGCATCCAACCTGGGCTGCTGATCTGTTTCACCCTAGATAATATACATGTTTCGATGCTGTTCTCTTGAAACATCCCACCCTCGCCTTCTTCCACAGAGTCCAAAAGTCTGTTCTGTATATCTGTGTCTCTTTTTCTGTTTTGCGTATAGGGTTATCATTACCATCTTTCTAAATTCCATATATATGTGTTAGTATACTGTAATGGTCTTTATCTTTCTGGCTTACTTCACTCTGTATAATGGGCTCCAGTTTCATCCATCTCATTAGAACTGATTCAAATGAATTCTTTTTAATGGCTGAGTAATATTCCATGGTGTATTTGTACCACAGCTTCCTTATCCATTCATCTGCTGATGGGCATCTAGGTTGCTTCCATGTCCTGGCTATTATAAACAGTGCTGCGATGACCATTGGGGTGCACGTGTCTCTTTCAGATCTGGTTTCCTCAGTGTGTATGCCCAGAAGTGGGATTGCTGGGTCATATGGCAGTTCTATTTCCAGTTTTTTAAGAAATCTCCACACTGTTTTCCATAGCGGCTGTACTAGTTTGCATTCCCACCAACAGTGTAAGAGGGTTCCCTTTTCTCCACACCCTCTCCAGCATTTATTGCTTGTAGACTTTTGGATAGCAGCCATCCTGACTGGCGTGTAATGGTACCTCATTGTGGTTTTGATTTGCATTTCTCTAATAATGAGTGATGTTGAGCATCTTTTCATGTGTTTGTTAGCCATCTGTATGTCTTCTTTGGAGAAATGTCTGTTTAGTTCTTTGGCCCATTTTGTGATTGGGTCATTTATTTTTCTGGAATTGAGCTGCAGGAGTTGCTTGTATATTTTTGAGATGAATCCTTTGTCTGTTTCTTCATTTGCTATTATTTTCTCCCAATCTGAGGGCTGTCTTTTCACCTTGCTTATAGTTTCCTTTGTTGTGCAAAAGCTTTTAAGTTTCATTAGGTCCCATTTGTTTATTTTTGCTTTTGTTTCTAATATTCTGGGACGTGGGTCATAGAGGATCCTGCTGTGATTTATGTTACCCCATATTTTAAACTGGTGACTTCACTTGCCAGTGAAGTATGAAGAGTGTAAATGAAATGAAAAATGAGAGATCTGCAGAACCTGGTATCCTTTTGCCTGAGATTTTAAAATAAAGATAGGAGATGCCACTCATTTAACTGTATGGATATTTTCTAAAGACTGAAAGCCAACAGTTATGACAAATATGTATGAAAGGGTACCATTCCAAGAGGACACAAAGTTCTTACAAAACCCACCCTGCAAATTCTTTGCTCTTTTTATCCTGCCTAGATAGCTCTTGATTTTTTATGAATTAGATATGCACCAAATCATCACAGAACTTTGGTGATGTCAAGGCAGAAATGAGTTATGAAGTGCTGAGCTGGATTTCCAAATCTCCAAAAGGATCCATGGGGCCCAGTTAACACTTGGGGAATCCCACTGTCTTCTCTGTGCTGCCTTCACAAATGTGTGTTTTACTCTGTCAGCAAGTCTGACTGCTCATTGATTTTTCCAAACTTCTCCATGCAGGACTAATTAATTGGCTGCACCAAAGTAAAAAAGTTTTTGTTTCCTTTTAAACTCTCACCCCCTAGAGGAAAATCAAGTCTAATCAGATTAGGACTCAGCACAGGAGGGAGGGGAGAAAAGTTTAAAAAGTGACATAGAACAATTTTCTGACACTGAAATTCATCCAATTAAGCAGATTATGAATGTCACAAAAAGTCATGGTTATAGTTGTCCTGAAAAAGAGCAAATGGCTTTGGACATTTTCTGTAATACTACATGTCCTGCTGTGAACATTCTATCAGCCCTGAACATGATTAATTTATATAAAAGCCTTCACTAGAAAAAGACTACACACATTTCCATTTAAAGCACGACAAAATGTCATTGTACTCTGATACTGAAATTGCTATCCAATAGAACATTTAATCACAATGTCTAGAAACAAATTGTAAAGAACAATATATCTTGGAGAAAGAGAAGTAGTATTTCATCAATATGGAATCAAACTCTATCTCATTTATGATACCCAAGTCATAAGACAGCATCCATATGGCTTCTTACATAGTTTGACTGACTACGATTATTCAACGTCAGATGATAAAGCTGCAAAATCATCAAGAGTAAAATCCGACACTATAAACTGAATCTGTCTAAACAGCAGAGAATGGATGACAGCAGAACATCCATACAATTCTACCATAAGCATATATGGAATAGAAATACTGTGAATAGAAACATATAAACAACATTTTAATGAAGTGTTTCATTACTAAGCCCAGATTCCATTAAACCTAAACATACTGTGGATTTGAATAAGGAAATGGCAACCCACTCCAGTATTCCTGCCTGGAGAATTCCATGGACAGAGGAGACTGGCAGGCTACAGTCCATGGGGTTGCAGAGTCAGACACGACTAAGCAACTATCACACTCTACTGTGGATTATTGCAAATTAACTGCCGCTATTAGCAAAGCATTATAAGAGGTATGAAGACTGAGGGGCTTTTTCTTTTCCAGGCCGCATATCTGCAGTGAGTATAAATATGGTATCACAAATAGTGACCATGAACAGCAGGTAGTAAAGACAGTTACTTATTGAAAGCAGATTTTACCATATTGTGGGTGAAGGAGCCCCTTTTTCCATTGTTTGCCTTTTCAGCACAGCACACTATCAAGTATCAAGAAGTGAAAGAAATGAAGAATAGCTATATGACTACTAACAATTTTTAATCTAGTCCTTTGGGTGTCTAGGTCACTTTAAAATAATAGTACAAACCAAAAGAAGGTCATGATTTGAATTGTATATATTATCGACATGGACAACCCTTTAAAAATACATCAAGTGCTTAAAGAACACAACATACTGGAATAACTTCAGGTAAATTTTTGCAGACTAAACATAAATGAAATTATTTAAATATAAACAGAAGACATTTCGATGTCCACATTCTCAGTAATCTACTTAGAGAGGCTTAAAATATATTCAAATGGGAACTGGGATGACTTGATTAAGAAGGATGGGAAAGACAGTTATACCTACAGTCAAATTCACTTGCACTCTCACCTTTTTGTTCCAAGATTTCTATTATGGATTCTAAAATTCTGTACTTCCATACATATTTTAAAGGCTCACATAATGATATATAAATTAGTTCATGATTCATTTATTCTACAAATAGCATTAAGACAAACATTATTTGTTATGCCAGCCCTTAACCTAAGAGTTGAAATACAGAATGAGGATAGCAACATTGTTCTCTCATGGGGATTATATGGGGATCCTCTGGTGGCTCAGAAAAACAGACAACACACCAGTAGTCTGCTGGAGCCAGCCTGCACTGACTTTCAAAAGCCAATTTTGGTAAGGATGTGGAGAAAAGGGAACTCTTGTGCTCTGTTGGTGGAAACATAAATTGGATAAACAACATGGAGATTCCTCAAAAATTAAAAACACATCTAGCATGTGATCTAGCAATTCCATGTCTGAGTTTATACCCAAAGAAACTGGAAACAGTAACGAAGAGATATATGCCCTCCTGTCTCTACTGCAGAATTATTCACAATAATCAATATATGGTTGAGTGCCCACTGATGGATAAATACATAAAGAAGAGATTATATATATATATATACACACACACACACACATACACACAATGGACTATTATTTCTCTGTGAGAAGGAAGGACGTCCTGCCATCTGCAACAACATGGATGACCTTGAGTACATATATTATGCTAAGTTAGAAAAGTCATACAGAGAAAGACAAGTACTATATGATATCACTTATATATAGAATCTAAAAGAGCCAAACTAGTGAAAACAGAAAGTAAAATGGTGGTTACTAGGGGGTGGGGAGGAAGGGAATAGGACAGATGTGGTTTAAGGTACAAACTTCCATTGTGTGGCAAACTAAGTCCCACAGATCTAATGTACAGTATGTGAATGCAGACAATATAGCATTAAAATCAACAAACTTACAAAGAAACTAGAATTATTACAACCACTCAAAATAAACGATAGTTATATAGCATGATAGAGATATTCATTATTGCCATAATGGCACTCATATCATTATATATACATGTATAACATTAACATGTACATATCAGATTTACACAATGTTGTCTGTGAGATAAATTTCAGTTTTTTAAAAAGCCATTAGTGTTTATCTCTTCCTAATTCCTTGTTTAGTGAAATCATGTTAGTAGCTTGAAATCAGTCCCGATGTGAATATTTACACCATGAACATTGGCCAACACTACAAATCAAGGATTTTTGTACCCCCAGAGAATCAACTGTTCAACATCTGCCAGGACTCCACTGAAACAGACAAGATAAATGAATCAATAGTGCAACTTTAGGTAGGGATTTCTATAGTAGATGATGATCAGAGAAGTTTGAACTGAGTAGAAACCAGGGACATGACAGATGAAGCCATGTCAAGATCTAGGGAAAGAGCATATAAGGCAAAGGAAATAGCACATATAAAGAGCCTGATGCAAAAATGAACTTGATTCCTCTCAAGAAGGCCAATGAGGCTAGACTAAAATAGTAGCAACAGATTCTTGTCAGCTATGATGTTGGAGAAGTACACAAGAGCCTGGTCTTGCAGGTTCTACAGGATATGGAAAGAAGTGTAAATTCTGTTTTCTGTATGTCAGAAAATCACTGTAGAATTTTGAGCAACGAGACGATAACATCCAACATATATTTTTAAAAGATTACTGTGACTGCTGCTTGGTGAGGAGGTTATAAATAGGGAATGGGAAAGCAGGCAGACTAGTCAGGGGACTGGTCTAGCAATCCAAGTGAGAGATTATGGTGGTTTAGGTTAGGGTGATAGTGGTACAGATGAGAAGTGGCCAAATTCAGGGTACATTTTGAATATTTTCCATATATTGATTATTGTGAATAATCCTGGTTGAGTTTCCAGAACATGGATAAGGGGGATGAAGAAAAAGGGATAATCAAAAATAATTCCAAAGGTTTTTGTTTGTATTTATTTATTTGCCTGAAAAACAGGATTAAAATGGGTGTTATTCCTGAGAAGGTATCTGTTTGGAGAAACTAAATTATCAAGATCTCTGTTTTGAACTGTAAAATATGTGGTGTTCCACTAGAGAGTCAAGTGGAGCTGCTGGTTGAGAGGCCAAGACAGAACAGTGTTAAAGGGGTTACTGCCACCTGGAAAATTTCATATCCTTCTTGTACCACATTTTTTTCATATGGACAATGGAAATAATAGCACATTTCCATCACAAAATTGTGAAAATACAAAGTTCAATACACATAAAGTTTTACAGCAGTGTCCAGCCCATAGTACATACTCATTAAATATTAGGTAGCCAGACTTTCACCCATTTCCTAGCCAATACATAGAATATGTATGTATTCTATGTATGTATTCAGGGGCTTCCCTGGTGGCTCAGATGGTAAAGAATCTGCCTGCAATGCAGGAGACCCAGGTTTGATGCTTGGTTCAGGAAGATTCCCTAGAGAAGGAACTGGCTACCCACTCCAGTTATTCTTACCTGGACAGGGGAACCTGGCAGGCTACAGTCCATGCGATCACAAAGAGTCAGACATAACTGAGTGACTAACATTTTCACTTTTTTGTTTTACCATTATAAGAAATAAAAAATGAAGAAAAGAGATTGTAAATAATGCAAAGGTAGAAAACACTTTTAAACTGATTTACTATTGAGATTTATTACCTGTTTTGAAAGCTCATATTGTTTGCTCCCATGATACTGCAGGTACCATAGTCTATGGTTTTCCTGTGATCTGGCTAGGGGGTCTGTCACACTAATATTACCCCTGTACTTCAGAGTCCACAACTTCTAGGAAGTCTGGAAAAAGATAGTCTATGAGATTATATATTTGCTATTTAATTTTTAAATTACTAGATTTCCAAGAATAATAATTGAGGAAGATGCTCATAATATCCAGTTGAAAAAAAAAACATAGTTGAAAAGAAGATAAAATTATCTACAGCAGGCTACCAATTTACAATGTATATGTACTTGTGTGTGCACATGTGTTGGTATATGTGTGAGTATGTACATGTGTGTAGAAGAGAACTGGAAGAAAATAAAACTGAACGTTATTGCTATTAACTTTTCTTATTAATAAAGTAGAATATATATATCAAGAAGTTAGTTCATGAGAAAAAGAATCTGTAAGTATAGCCAAGCTTGCTATGAAACCTAGGTAAAAAATCCTGATATGTACAAGAGAGAAACAATCAACAGGAAAGTAGCGATGGAAAAAAGAAAATGTTTCAAGAATAAAATTTTAAATTGCTCATGTAAACCATACTGGAAATAGTAAAATGAAATGATTTTGAAGAGATAAAGAAAAAGGTGTTTGATGAAGTATACTTTTATGTTGTCATGTAGTTTACAAATTAATCTGGAGTGCAGAGTTTTAATGAAAATCAAAAGAATTAAAGATAGTCAATACAGTCAGTATTCAGATAGGGAATAAAAAAAGCTATTCCTAGGAAACTAAAAACAGACTCATTTAGAAAGGATTGTATGAGTCCTATTTTTTAAAATTTAAAATATCATCTACTTTGTGTTCCCAAAACAGAATTCTGACATTATATAATCAATAGATATTAACTATTTCTTGTTGAAATTGAGCTTTTTTTGGAAACTTGAAAGTAGGTACCCACTACAGAAGTCACACGTGATATCCTAACTTTATTGGGCATTTAAGAGACTATTGAAAACCAGTGTTATGTCTAAGAAGCTGGATTAGCAATTTATGTTATTCCCAAGCAAGGAATAATTTATATAATCTTATTATAAAGGAGTGATAGAAGATAATTACATAGCAACACAAAGAAGAAAGCTCAGAGACAGAAAGTGAAAGTCTCTCAGTCGTGTCCAGCTCTTTGTGACCCATGGACTGTATATGTATAGTTCATGGGATTCTCCAGGCCAGAATACTGGAGTAGCTAGCCTTTCTCTTCTCCAGGGGATTTTCCCAACCAAGAAATCGAACCTAGGTCTCCTGCATTGCAGGCGGATTCTTTACCAGCTGAGCCACGAGGGAAGCCCAAGAATACTGGAGTGGATAGCCTATCCCTTCTCCAGCAGAGCTTCTCAAGCCAGGAATCGAACTGGGGTCTCCTGCATTGCAGGCAGATTCTTTAGCAACTGAGTTATCAGAGAAACAGAAGGATTCAGCAAAGCCATCAGTTCACTCATCAGCTATTTACTAGACAGCTATTATTGTCAGTCACCAATATCCACAGATCCTAGAGAGTAGTGAACATTTGTAAAGGAATTACCAAAAACTTACATATTTCTATATTTAAATAGTATCATATGCAATTATGACTTTTAACCCAATCATTCAGTATACATTTTATTTCAAGTATAAAATATTATTTTGTAAAGGTTGTTGTTGTTCACTCAGTCATATCCAATTCTTTGCAATCCCATGGACTGCAGCACACCAGGCTTCTCTGCCCTTCATCAACTCCCGGGGCTTGCTCAGACTCATGGCCATTGAATCCGTAATACCATCCAACCATCTCATCCTCTGTTGCTCCCTTCTCCTCCTGCCCTCAATCTTTCCCAGAATGAGGGTCTTTTCCAATGAGTCAGCTCTTCGCATCAGGTGGCCAAAGTATGGGAGCTTCAGCATCAGTCCTTCCAATGAATATTCAGGACTGATTTCCTTTAGGATAGACTGGTTGGATCTCCTTGCAGTCCAAGGAACTCTCAAGAGTCTTCTCCAACACCACAGTTCAAAAGCATCAATTCTTCAGCACTCAATCTTCTTTATGGTCCAACTCTCACATCCATACATGACCACTGCAATAACCATAGCTTTGACTAGATGGACCTCTGTTGGCAAAGTAATGTCTTTGTTTTTTAATATGCTCTCTATGTTTGTCATAGCTTTTCTACCAAGGAGCAAGCATCTTTTAATTTCATGGGTGCAGTCACCACCTGCAGTGATTTTGGAGCCCAAGAAAATAGTCTGTCACTGTTTCCATTGTTTCCCCATCTATTTGCCATGAAGTGATGGGAAACAGATGCCATGATCTTCATTTTTTGAATGTTGAGTTTTAAGCCAGCTTTTTCACTCTCCTCTTTCACCTTCATCAAGAGGTTCTTTAGTTTGTCTTCACTTTCTGCCATAAGGGTGGTGTTATCTGCATATGTGAAGTTATTGATATTTCTCCGGGCAATCTTGATTCCAGCTTGTGCTTCATCCAGCCCAGCGTTTCTCATGATGTCCTCTGCATAGAAGTAAATAATCAAAGTGACAATATACAACCTTGAAGTGCTCCTTTCCCAATTTGGAACCGGCCCATTGTTCCATGTCTGGTTCTAAGTGTTGCTTCTTGACCTGCACACAGGTGTCACAGGAGGCAGGTAAGGTGGTCTGGTGTTAAGCACTGTCTCTTTAAGCATTTTCCACAGATTGTTGGGATTTGTCAAAGGTATCACCATGTTTCTGGAAATATTTTGATTGGTATGCATGACTTTTAAAAGCCCCAGCTATTTTATATACAGGTTAAAAAAAGTTTATAATAGATCATTGTTTCCTAGCAAGTTGTTTTAGCACATTAACCTTCATTTTCTATATTTAACAATGATACAATAAAACATTTTTTATTGTTTAAAAAATTATACTTACTTTATGTACCTTCAGATACTTCTTCTATAAAATTCAGAGTATGGAATTCTATCTAATGTAAGTACTGGGCTATGTGCTTAGTCGCTTAGTCGTGTCCAACTCTTTGCGACCCCATGGACTGAAGTCCACTAGGCACCTCTGTCCGCAGGGATTTCCAGGCAAGAGTACTGGAATGGGTTGCCATGCCCTCCTCCAGGAGATCTTCCCAACCTAGGGATTGAACCCAGGTCTCCAGGCACTGCAGGCAGATTATTTTACTGTCTGAGCCACCAGGAAAGCCCTGGTATAAGTAAGCACTAAGAACTTTAAAAGCTATGCTGATATGCAAATATTCAGGCAGGCTTTCATTGTGATTACAGGAGAGAAGTTTAAAAGCCCTTCCTTAGGAAAATCAACGAATAACACTAAAAATGAAGAAATAGGGATGTAAACTTCTGGAAATCATTTTAACCAAACTGAATCAATGATAATCTTCTTCAAATCTTCTAGCACAGTGTTTAGTCTATTACGGTTTTAACTGCCCAAAGAGCATATAGAGATCCATGAATTCTGCATGATTCCTTAAATGAAACATATTTAAATTGAGCAATGAATAGCATTAAATAATGCGATAACTGCCATATACATGCCATTTGACATGCAAATGTATATGATATACAGAGAAGTTCTATGCTCTTAATTACTCTAAGATTCAGGTAAGGAATTAAGTTACATGAATGTCTATTGGGAGTAAAGAGGGCAGGTCTGAAAGCAGAGAGAACTGGGCTTGGACTCTGGCTCTATTCTTGCCAATTGTGAACTTCTGACCAAGCTACTAAATCTCTCATCTGTAACAGTGTCTTATAAAGTTGAAGATGACCCATGTAAAATATTTTGCCCCATGTCTTGGACAAAACAAGTTTGCAAAAAGTACCACTAGTAACTCCCTAGATAAAAATGCCTCCGCTGCATTTCTAAACACAGGTACTCTATATATTATAACATTATTTATATTATAAAAAACATAATTTATACAAATAAATTATAAGCAAAACAGTTTATTTCCTAACTGACTCAGATTTATCATAGGCCTCTTATTGATGACACATTTTAGCAAGATGAACAAAATTGTCCAGAATTAACCTCCTTTCATGTAATTCTTTTATCTGTCATTTTTCAAGAGTCTCAAATTTTACATGGGCACTCTTTACATCTATTCTTTCCAACAGCATATGGTCTAAAAGTTATCTCTCTCTCTGAATTATCACAAGAAAGATTAAAAACTGTGAAAGAAAATCTGAACCATTATCACTTCACAGCATTGGGATGGCAACTCTCAAGAAAAATGCAGAAAATAACAAGGGTTGGCAAGGGTATGCAAAATGAGAAACTTCATGCACTGTTGGGAACATAAATTGATGTAGCTGCTATGGAAAACTAGGATGGCTCCTCAAAAAGTTAAAAACAGAATCAGAACATGATCTAGTAATTCCACTTCTGTGTATACACTCAAAAAAGAAACAAATGCATGGATTCAAAAAGATTTTTGTACATATGTTATATCAGCCTTATTAGCAATAGCCAAAAGAAGGAAGCAACCAAAGTCTTCATGAACGGATGGGTGGACAGACAAGCAAATTGTGGTCTATACATACAATGGACCTGTTCCAGCCTTAAAAGAATGAAAATTCTGGCATGCTACAACATTCTGACATGGATGACCCTTGAGGACATTATGCTATACGAAATAAACCAGTCCAAAAGGCAAATATTGTATATTTCCACTGATAAGATGTACTTAGAATAGTCACAGTCATTGAAACAGAAAGTAGAACAGTGGTTGCCAGGAAATAAACTAGCCCAAAAGATAAATACTGTATAATTCCACTTGTATGAATAGTTAAATTTCAAGACAGAAAGTAGAAGAGTGGCTGACAGGGCTGCAACTGGCAGTGTTACTATGTAATGGGTACCAAGTTTCCTGAGTATATTCTAAAAGCAGTGGAAAATACCTTTTTAATGTCTTACTCCATTTCCTAATTTATTTTATAAACAGTGCTATACTCCCAGAATCATTAAATAAATCATTCTTAACACTGATGGATGGAAAAGCTTATCATCTGAAATGAATTAACTGAGGAAAGTGGCAGTGATGATGATGACGAAGCAATCATGGAAACTGTATTTATGTAGTATTACTGAGAAGGTGACATATTCCATCCCTCGAATACAAGATTTTATCACAGAAACAGTCAACACTATGAGGGCAGATTGCTATAAATTAAGCATTTACTGTGCATTTGGAAGATTATTCATCTGTGCTTCCCCACCTGGCTTGTTAAATTAATATAATCATAATGACCCAATGCAGAGAGGCAACTGCTCATTAGGGTTTGGGACTGATTTCCTTGCTTATACTACATTACGGTGCTGATTTTTCTTTCAGTTGAGTTCATTGTTTCAGCAAATTTGAGACTAGTCTACCATGACCTTCCAATAGCAAACTTGGCTGAAATATCACATTAAAATATTTGTAAAAACAAAGAAAACTGAAGTATTTTGACAGGACACATATTACTTTTAATATTTAGACACAAGCTGGCTAATAAGTAAAGGATGCTGTAATCTATTTTTTCTGTACTGTCTTATTAGCTATCACCTTAATTTGAAAATTACACAATCAACACGTGTGTTTAAATAAACTGAACATTGATAGGTGCTGTGGTGAAAGTTTTCAAATTAAATCTTGGTGTTTGGAGCCATTCAACTTTTATTAAATCTAATAAAAAATGCTGTCACTCACTGAAATTTAATATGGGGCTTTTTTCCCCCTATATTCTGATATTTCCAATACCTGAGTGGTTGAACCCATCCCTCTTAGCAGCTACATTGCCATAGCTGACCATTGCCTTTTTCTTGATCGACTTTATCTTGGCTTCTCTGACTTCACCTTTCTGTCCTCCCTACTCCACTCACCACTGAATTTGAAGTGCCTAGGATTCATTTCCAGTTCCTCCTTTTAACTCTATACTTTCTTTCTAGGTGATCTTAAATAGGGCCTTAGTGTTAAATACAGTGTTAATAATTTCAATCATGCCTTTAATGTTTCCACTTGGATGGTTAATATGCTTTTCAAACATAACACATTAAAACAGAGCCCTTATTTACTACCTACCATCCCTATCTTGTTACTCTTTGAGTCTATGACTATCTCAGTAAGTTATATTTCTTCAGGCTAATGTCCTAGGAGTCTACATCTTTGCCCCACTCCTTTCTCCACTGCACCATGAGATCTAGTCACATCATCCTCCACAGTAAATCCCAAACTACCACTTCCGTCCACTTGTGATCCTACCACTATAGTCCAAGTCACCATCACCTCTTGGCTAGAACATTTCAATGGTTTCCTGTCACTGAGTTTTCACTGCTATTTCACTTTAAACATATTCCATTTAGCAGGCATAATAATATCTCTAACAAAATCAATGAAATCATAGTACCTCTTTCTTAAATCCCACTGTGGTTCTCTCATTACACTTAGAATCAAATCTACCTCCCTATCGTGATGGACAACTCTTTCCTACTGTAAGTAGACCTGGGCACTTCCCAGATATCATTTCATATAACTCCTGCTATTCATCACCATGCTCTAGCCACACTGATTTTCTTTTCATTCCTCAGCCTATCAAGTTTATTCCTGTATGGTATAAACTTTACTAGGCATTTTTCATGATTGACACTTTCTGTTAGGTAATTCTTACCTCAAATATCACTTTGTAAAAAAATGCATAGATAGACCATACAGATAAATCAGCCACTTGTATTACTATCACATTGTCCTCTTTCATTTTTTCCATGCCATTTTCACTACTGTAAACTATTTACTTAATTTTCCACGTCCCTTCCCTCTTCCTAACAACCCCTGCAATTGGAATTTAATATCTTGGAAAACAAGAACCTCTGTCTCATTCATAATCAGACTTTCAGGCTTAGAAAGTGTCCATCATGTAGTACTCAATAAATACTTTTCAAGTGTATTACTATTAAATTATTTTCTTTATGTATTATTTAGGGCATGGTGCTTCCTACCTAGGATCACACCTCTATTTTGATTAGGATTGCTTCAGATGATAATTTTATGCCTCTAAGATTTTTCAGGATGCTCCCTGTTTTAAATATGTTTTCTTGCCTTTTTCATAATCCATCACAATGTTCCAATAATTAGTGTATTTAAATATTGAAGCAATAATTGAAACTGCCCCTTAAATTCACCCCAAAACCCTGAAAAATTATTATCAGATAATATCCTCTGGTTTTTAAATATAAATAAAACAAATACATATTTTCTTTCTAATAGAAAGATTGTTAAACACTGAATCAAACACTAAAAACAGCTGTTTTAAGGCATCACAGAGCAAACAAAGCAGCCAGACTTGATTAAAGAGACACAGACCAAGATGAGTGGGGCATGTTCCTCCACATCCACAAAGCTCCGCAAAGTTACATCCTGAGCTTCCCCCCAGTCTCACAGGATGAAAAGATCAACACCGAAGATCAAGGTTATGAAGTCAGCTAGAATGTGATGGGCCATGAGCCATAGGGACATAAACCTCACATTCTCCGTAGCTTTTGTCTTCAAGAGATTTGACAAGTTGAGTGGTAAAGGAACCAGAAGATAAACGCCATGCAAAAATTAACTCACAAGCGGTGAAGAGCTAAGCAGATCTTTGGTAAGTTTCATAGAGCTTAGAAGACAAAAGTTAAAGCTCAGACTCTGCCAAAAATCTTCCAATTATGAACCCTGAAGTTCTACCCCTACACATAAAGGAAAATCAGAAACAGCCATCAGAATTCCTGATCAGGCCACAAAAATCTAAACAGCTGATTCAATCAAGGCAATCTGATCCTACTCTAACTCTTGCCAGAATGAAAATAAAGTCATTTATGAGAATTTTTAGAAATTTTCAGACACAATATATATTACTTAATTAAAAAAAAAAAAAACTACCAAGTTTTCTATGAATCAGTAAACCAAGAAGGGAGAAAAAGAAAATAGAAACACACTCACAGATGTTTCAAATGTTAGTTATCAGACATATAATTAAAAATAACTATAATAAATGTGTTCCAGATGACTAAATAAAAAAGTAGTCTGGAATCTATTTTTAAAGTGTCAAATGGAAACTCTAGAACTGGAAAATAGATTTATTGAAATTAAGAATTCAGTACATGCATTTAATACAAGATTAGATCAAAAAACAGAAAGCATTAATATACTGAAAAAATAGGGCACCAGAAAATGTATAAAGAAAGCCTGAGAGAGAGAAAAGAAGAAAATTGAGACAAGTGTAAAATATATAATGAACATTCCTAAATTTTTAGGAAAAATTTAACATATGTGTATCTGAAATCCCAGAAATAGAAGAGAAAAAGTGGACAGAAACACCACTTGAGGAAATACTGGCTGGGAGATTTCCAAACCAGAGAAATACATCAACCATAGAATCTAGAAGGTTTTGAATCCCAACCAGTTTATTTATATAAATGAAATCACTCCTAAACACACTGTAGTAAAACTTGGAAAATCAAAGACAAAGAAATAAAACCTTCAAAGTCAGAAAAAGACACCATCCTTTCAAAGAAGAAGCAATGAGACACTTACTGACTTCACCATACAAATTATCAAAGTCAGGCAATGATGATATAAAACTGTAAAAGTGTTGGGAAAAACTTATAAATTATAATTTTGTTATTGATGAAATATATAAATCAAAATTAAAGGGAAAATAAACACTTTTGGGAAAAAATTGAAAGAATCTGTCACCAGCAAATCATTAAAAAATAAAAAGAGGAAAATGAGCTTATACAAAAGTATACTAACAAAAGAATTAACAAAGAGCAACAGAAAAAGTTAAACATGTGTTTAAAATTAAATGAATATGGCCTGTTTGCTGCTGCTGCTAAGTCACTTCAGTCGTGTCCAACTCTGTGCGACCCCATACACGTAGTGGCAGCCCACCAGGCTCCCCAGTCCCTGGGATTCTCCAGGCAAGAACACTGGAGTGGGTTGCCATTTCCTTCTTCAATGCATGAAAGTGAAAAGTGAAAGTGAAGTCGCTCAGTCGTGTCCGACTCTTAGCAGCCCCATCGACCCCAGCCTACCAGGCTCCTCCGTCCCTGGGATTTTCCAGGCAAGAGTACTGGAGTGGGGTGCCATTGCCTTCTCCGATGGCCTGTTTATGATAGTAATAATGACTATTTCTGGAACTTAATATATAGATAGGATTAAGCACACCAGAACTATAGGTCAAAATATAACTGGAGTGAGGGAGAATGGGGGTTGAATGGAGAGTATAGAGTTAAAATGTCATAAGGTCTTTTGCCTTGTCTGGGAAGTGGTAAAAGTATCAATTTATAGCAAATTCTGAAATCAAAAATGCATGCTGTACTATTTATGGTAATTAATGCAAGTAATAAAAGATTGCATAGGACACATATTAATGAAAGGAGAAACAGGGTAAATGGGAAAAAATCTTTAATATCCAAAAAAACTAAAGTCACATGGAAAAATATAACAAAAATAAGACAAATAGAAAACAAATGGGAATATGGCATTTTGAACCCAAATATTAATAGTGATTGATATTAAATGCAAATAATTAAATATCCAATTTAAAGGCAGTGGCCACTAGACTGGTTAAATAAACAATTCAACTACATACTGCTCACAGCAGACACTTCTTAAATATAAAGACCCCAGAATAAACCAAAAAAATCTATATTGTGTAAACACTGACAAACAAAGCTACAGAAGTAAACTTTACATATGGTAATGTGTGTGTTTCAATCCTACACTCTCATATGGAAGGTTTACTTCTGTAGCTTCACTAGCTTCCTTTTGGTTAGTGTTTACATAATAAGTTTTTTTGGTTTATTCTGTGGTCTTTATACTGAAGGAGTACATGTTGTGAGTAGTCTATAATTGAATTGCTTATTTTTCAGGGAGGTTGCTATATCACACAGGGAGGCCAGCCCAGCACTGTGACCACCTAGAGGGGTGGGAAGGGTGGGGTAAAGGGCAGCTCAAGAGGGAGAGGACGCATGCGTACTTACGGCTCACTCAGGATGCTGTATGCAAAAGCCAGCAGAATATTGGAAAGCAATTATCCTCCAATTAAAAATACATTTTTCAAAATGTAAATCTTAAAGGTAGAATTATAACTAGCAATAGTATTGAAAAGGGTTGATACAACTCAAATCCTAAATTTTTATGACCCTAAAATAGTTTCAATATATATAAACAAAAATTTACGGATATATTTATAAAACTGCAACCAATGATTACAGAATCCATATTCTTTCTAAGCGCACAAATTTCATGGGCCAAATTATAAATGAAAATGTCTCTAAAAATTGAATTTCAAAGAATTTAAAATATAATGACCACAGTGGAGTTAAAGTGAGAAAAAATAACAAAAAGAGATGAGAAAAACACTTAATAGTTTGGGAATGGAGTATGTTGCCTCCAAATAAATCATGTATTGTGGGAAATTATAATGGAGACTGCGCTCAGTTGTGTCCTTCTCTTTCCGATCTCATGGATTGTAGCCGGCCAGGCTCCTCTGTCCATGGAATTTTCCAGATAAGAATACTGGACTGGGTTGCCATTTCCTCCACCAGGGGCTCTTAACAACCCAGGACTTGAACTCACATCTCCTTCGTGTCCTGCACGGGCAGGCAGATTCTTCACCGCTGCTGCCCGCCTGGGAGGCCCGAGTGAAATAATACCAGACAGAGACAGCTTTTAAGTACAGGACACACTGGTAATGAATAAGGTTACTTCTCAATGATTAAAAATTCAAGTCTTCAGGAGGATATAATAACAACAAAATAGTACAGAAGGTGTTGTAAAAGTTTCAACACTCAAGTGACCCCTTTTTGGGCTTCCTCTATATAAATATTAATTTTCATATAATACTAAATATATATAGAATCAATAATTTCTTCAAGTTGCATGCCAAATGAAATTTAGAGGTAGCCTTCAAATATCCCAACAATTAAGCTGTTTTTGGACTGCTAAACCAGTTTTTCTTTTGCTTTTTAAGTCACGCTCACTACAATTCTAGCCCATTTGTTCTCTGTGCTGTTCTTAGTCACTTAGTCGTGTCCAATTCTTTGTGACCCCATGGACTGTAATCCGCCAGGCTCCTCTGTCCATGGGGATTCTCCAGGCTAGAATACTGGAGTGTGTTGCCATTCCCTCCTCCAGGGGATCTTCCCAACCCAGGGATCGAACCCAGGTCTCCCCCATTGCGGGAGGACTCTTTACCATCTGAGCCACCACGGAAGCCCATGTTTACTGAAGTGGGTAGCCTATCCCTTTCCCACAGGATCTTCCAGGCCCAGGAATTGAACCAGGGTCTCCTGCATTATAGGTGGATTCTTTACCAGCTGAGTTACCAGGGAAGTCCATTTGTTCTCTGCTCAGCATTATTACCAGTGTAGAAGGCCAGGAAGTATTACTTACTATCAACTACTGTGTGGCAGCGTACTGGCTACTTGCCTATATTACGTCACTTCATTCTTACAACAGTCTTCTTCGGAAAGACGTGGTGCTATTAATTCTGTTTTCCATATGACCAAATTGAGGAGTATAAAAGTAGGACAATTTACCAAACGTAGATGAACTGACAAGTGATAGATCAGGAAATGGAAGTGGGCAAAATTATATCTACTCCTTTTCCTTAGCCTCATACTCATCCTTCTTGCCGTTTTTGTATTTTTAAGACTCAGGATCATACTGAAAACAGGTATTATCTACAAATTAAAACACACATGTTATCACGTAACTTAAACATATAGTCAACTTCTAGGGAAATACCTCTAATTTATATGTGCATATGGTGCATAACTGGGCTTCCCTGGTGGCTCAGATAGCAAGGAATCCACCTGCAATGCAGAGACCTGGGTTCAGTCCCTGGGTTGGGAAGATTCCCTGGAGAAGGGCATGGCAACCCACTCCAGTATTCTTGCCTGGAGAACTCCATGGACAGTGGAGCTTGGTGGGCTACAGTCCACGGGATCGCAAAGAATCAGACATGACTGAATGACTAAGCACAGCATATAATGTATAACTATATATAATTATTATAGTAAGTGAAAACTAGACTCCAACAATATAGTGGGAGAATACACAATATTCCACCAACATGAGGAAATGGTTGTATTTCATGTGTGGAAGTCATCAGACAGTTGTGAAATATTGCCCACATTCAGTCTATTTTAGGCAGTCCTGTTCAGACTTTCCATAACAGAATCAGTATGATTTAAAATTTTTAACAGATATTTTCCCACAGATATTTAACAGATCTTTTCATCATGTATTATTACCTCTATTTTTAAAAAAACAATTCTCTAAGTTACTCCCTGGTTTCAAGAATCACTTCCCAAGGCAATCATCTTGACACTATTTGAAGGAGGACCTGCATCTCCAAAAAATTTACATTTTCATGATGTTGCAAGAATTTAGTTTATTAGTTATTTACATCAAAACACAAAATATCCTTTGTCTAGAATCTTGTTTAAACAGCACTCTGATGGCATTTTCCCCCTTATATACATTTTTCCACTAGAAAAATTTAAAATGTCAATTAAAAAATTACAGTTCTAGACTTCTCTGTTACAAAGGAAGACTTAAAATTTATTATAATCTGCTTTACTCCAATAAAGCTATAAATGTGGTAAAGCCACACAGATTATGACAAATATGACTGAAATTTAGAACATGTTTAGTAAAAGGATTAGTAAGAAAACTTATTTCATGCTGTTTAACCTTAGACTTAAAGGAAAAAGCATACATTTAAAAATTCATAGCATGTTCTATCATAAGAAACACGGAAAGAATATTTCTTCCTTTAAGTTTCAGCTTTAATAAAATTCTTACACTATGAATTGATGTTTTAGCTATTTATTCATTCAATCATTTATTCACTTAATATAAATCTAGACAAATATAATATAAATCTATAGACTATCTCTTATATGTTGAGTACTATTCCAAGTGTTTAGAATGTGGCAATTCAAAAACAAAAAACAAAAAAGTATCTCCACTCTCATGAAAATTTTAAAAGGTGAGATAAACAACATTCAACATAAATACAGATGGTCCTGGACTTACTAGGCTTAACTTCAGACTTTGAAGTTGGAACTTTTCCAGCCTTGAGATAAGTGGAATGATGCTGAACAGGGCCGTGAGCACAAGTCCCACGCCAGTCACGGGATCAGGAGAGTAAGAAAGTGATGCACTTATAACCACACTCTGTACACACACAACCATTCTGTTTTTCATTTTCAGTACAGTATTCAATAAATTACTGGTGAAATATTTAACACTTTATTATAAAGAATGCCTGTGTTAGGTGATTTTTCCAGTGTGTGTTCTGAGCATGTTTAAGGCAGGCTCAGCTGAGCTATGATGTTTGGTAAGTTAGGTGTGTTAAACGCATTTCAGCCTATAATATTTTCCATTTGCTATTGGTTCATTAGAATGTGATCCCATCATCAGCCAAGGAAGAGCTATAAAAAAATATATGCAGTAAGTTAGGCAGCCACGTTAGTAAGTGAGACAGCCATCATTCCATAGCAAATAGATGGGGAAAAAGTAGAAACAGTGGCATATTTTCTTTTCCTGGGCTCCAAAATCACTGTGGGTGGTGACTGCAGCCACAAAACTAAAAGATGCTTGCTCCTTGAAACAAAAGCGATAACAAAACAATTGTATTAAAAAGCTGAGCCAGCACTTTGCCAACAAAGGTCCATATAGTCAAAGCTATGGTTTTTCTAGTAGTCATGTACAGATGTAAGCGTAGGACCACAAAGAAAGCTGACTGCCAAGGAATTGATGCTTATGAACTGTGGTGTTGGAGAAGACTCTTGAGAGTTCCTTGGACAGCAAGGAGATCAAACCAGTCAATTCTAAAGGAAATCAATGCTGGATATTCATCGGAAGCTGAGACTCCAATACTTGGGCCACCTGATTCGAAGAGTTGACTCATTTGAAAAGACCCTGATGCTGGGAAAGATTGAGGGCAAGAGGAGAAGGGGGCAACAGAGGATGAGATGGCTGGATGGCATCACAGACTCAATAGACATGAGTTTGAGCAAACTCTGGGAGATAGTGAAGGAGCGGGAAGCCTGGCATGCTGTAGTCCATGAGGTCACAAAGAGTTGGACATGAATGAGCAAATGAACAAGACAGCCATGAATTTTATGCAGAAAAATAAAGCAGGGAAATGGGCTAGGAAGTAGGGAGGGGTTTGCAAGTTTAAATGGGATTATCAAGGAAATTCCCACAAAGAACAGGATATTTGAGTAAAAATCCAAAAGAAATAGGGAAACAGACTATATGAAAACAGAAAAAAAAATAAATAAATAAAAAAAGAAAAAAAAAAAGAAAACAGAGGAACATGATTCCAGATAGAAGAAACAGCAAGTGCAAAGGATTTCAAGACCAATAAAGTAGCCAGTGGAGTAACTGAAGAGGGGAGATTGAGGCCAGAGATGAAAGCAGGTGAGGTAAAGCGCCTGTAAATCCTGGTGGGTAATTGTGCTTTTTCCATCAAGTGCCATTAAAGCTTTCGTGGAAGGAGTGATCTGATCTGATTTTTAAGATCTGATCTGATTTTGTGCTAATATCAATGTGAGTGCAGTGTTGAAAGTAAAGTGAAGGGGAGACAACCATAACTAATGTTCTGCACAATATAGACACTAAAGCTGGTAGTCACCTTTGTTAGTGATTAAAAAGAAAGAAAAGAAATATAGCACTAAGTCATGTCTGACTCCTGCGATCCCATGAACTACTGTAGCCTGCCAGGCTCCTCTGTCCATGGGATTCTCCAGGCAAGAATACTGGAGTGGGTTGCCATTTCCTCTCCAGGGGAACTTCCCAACCAAGGAATTGAACCCAGGTCTCCTGCATTGTGGGCAGATGCTTTACCAACTGAGCCACATAGGAAAGCAGTGATTAAAAGGTCAACACAAATTCATTGAGAGAGAGAATATGCTTTCTAATTAACCACATATCTTGCTTGTGACACTGAAGCAATGATCTTAAAAAAAAAACTAAAGGAACTGTGAATTTAATGATATTCTGCTATATTAAAAAAGACATGTCATATAGGACATTTTGAGTGTGTAGATTATAATCTCCACTATAGTTCTATATTCATCCATTTAGCAGTGACACAAATAATACCAAGAAAAAAATTCAGTGATTTGAAGAGCAATCATGAATCATACTTTCTTCACATCTGCTGAGCTCCTGACAGATGCTGAGTGCCATGAGGGATAGAAACAGTCTGTGAACTCTGTCTTCAAGAATGTGCAATCTAGCAGGTCTCCAAGAGACAGATCAAATAGACTTTGTTGAAGAGAATCATATTCAAACAGGACTACGTAAATCTTGCCTGACTTTTTAATATATCACATGTGTGTCTTCCTCATTTATAGATGTGTGTGTGCTTACTCGCGCCTTCCTCTTTGAGATCCCATGGACTGTAGCCTGCCAGGTTCCTCTGTCCATGGAATTTTCCAGGCAAGAATACTGGAGTGGGTTGCCATTTCCTGCTTCAGGAGATCTTCTCGGCCCAGGGATTGAACATGCTTCTCCTCCATCTCCTGCACTGGTAGGAAGATTCTTTACCACTGAGCCATCTAAGAAGCCCTTTTATTTATATAATGGGATAGTAAATGCAGGAATATCATTTACAATCCCTTGCTACCTGTTAACTGTACCTATCCTATGCTTTTCATGCTTTATTATTACATAAGGGATTAATTACATTAACAGTTCAAGAAAAAATGGTTCCATGTAATTCACAAGAGTCCCTGATGGTTCTGTGGTAAAGAATCTGAATGCCAGTGAAGGAGACATGGGTTCAGTTCCTGAGTCAGGAAGATCCCCTGGAGAAGGAAATGGCAACCCACTCAAGTATTACAGTCTGGGCAATCCCGTAGACAGTGAAGACTTGTAGACCACAGTCCATGGGGCTGCAAAAGAGTCAGACATGACTGAGCAACTAAACGACAATAGCAGACTATTCACACAGATTTCAAAATTACAGTAATATTTATATAGAAATACTAATTCAACCTCCTCTAAAACATAGCTGTCTTTTTACACTGTTAACCAGTCTCACTAGATATGGTTCTGCAAGGTCAATGAATAAAATATTCAGGTCAATAAGATATAGAGTTGGCCTCTGCCGTTGGAAGACAATCTTTCTTGACAAACATATTTTTAGTTTTGGGGGATAAACCAGGAAGAGAAGGGAATTACTTATTGAAATAATGGAGATCCCCACATAACTAATTCTGCAGTGTACCTGGATTATACAGGAATGAATATGAATATGTTTTTTAAAGGTCTTTTAAAAAGCTACCCCTCTCTGTTTTAACCTACTTGCCAATCAACTCTCTTCCTAAACAAACCAAAAGGCAGGTCTAAGAAATTGGCCAGATTTTTAAAAGTTACAAAATGAGATCAGATATTATAACACATATTATAGTGAAAATCTGGTTGGATAGACATCTTATTAATCTTCACTTCTTTATTATTATCATTTAAATTGATGTATATTTTTCTTTGCCATTATACTGGGGATTTGTTTTTTTTCAAGTTTATGCTGATACTAGGTTGTTTACAATAACTGTAATTGTCAGATGGAATTTAGTCATTACATTGCTATTATCCTTATTTCAATTTCTTGCCATGATGTTATAATATTTATTTTGTTAATCTAGAACTCAGGGTACCAGCATGATTAAATTATTTGCTCAATATATGATATGAATAAATAGTAGAATTGGGAAAAATTAATAATTCCGTAGTAGTAAAAACGCAAAACAATTTGTAAAATAAGTACCTACTTTCTTCTCAGTAAGTATTATATTTTTCTAGTACTTACCTTGAATGTTAAAATACCAGAGAAATTCCCCAGTGTAATCTGTAATGATGCAATCAAGGAAATGTAATGGTGACTGCTATTAAAAATAGTAATTTATCAAAAGTATTTCACAGAGAAGCCAACTATATATCAATGACCAAAAAAAAAAAAAAAGGGCACTTGTTGAAATTCATGCATTTCAAAATAAAAAGGAGAACTAATAACTGGTCAAACCTCTTGCGGAATCAATGGCAAATAAACATTTAGTGATATTTGCCTATTCATTATAAAACTGATGCCCTTGTCTCCCAGCTGAATAATAGCCATATAATGATGAATAACCTCTTAATCCTTCATGCTGTAGGTTAAAAAGACTGAAGTCATGCTGTTTTGGAGACATGCTGAAGTGTAGTAGAAAAGGAGATCTGTTTTATGACAAAAGAGATGTTGGCTATACTCTCCCATAAGTGAGAGGATAATCCGGTATTTCTTGAACCCAAACAATGTATGGACCCCTTGAAACTATATACCAAAAATTTTCCCTAAATTAGGTCTTCAGAGACCAGCTTAGTAAACACTGGCCTAGTTTGGAGTCTGAATTCAGACAAACTCAGGACGACATTCCAGTCCTGCCTGTACAGACTATAAAAGGCCGTCACTTAACTTTTTAAAGTGTCCGTGTGCTTCTGTTATTAAAAGAGATAATAATGCTAGCTACCTTACAGGCTAATTGTGAGAAATAAATGAAGTAACAAAGATGTCCACATCTTCTATGTTGCCAGCGCATTATAATATGCCTTCCTGCAGCTTTGCTCCTTAATTGAATAGGTTCTGAGAACCTATTCACAGTCTGTTACTCCAAAGCCTGAAGCCAAACAAGAGGTCTAAAGTCCTTTTCTGTCTGTGGAATTCCCATATAAAACCTGGTAACAAAACCTGTTTAGCTTTTTATATCATTAAATCATTGACTAAATTAAAATCTTGAGACAAGCAGAAATAAGGATTTATTTTATTTTGTAGATTGTTTTCCCCTTCTCTTGAACACAGGATGAGTTGATTTATAGGCAGTAAGAAGGGCTGAATAAGGACATGAGTGGGCGCCACCTTGGGTTATGAGACCATATGAGGACACATCTCCATACCACTTCCACTAAATGTATTTCAGACTTTAGAGACAGGCAAATCGATGTTGTAAACATATTTCTGCCACTTGTTATGAAGACTGAACCAAAAAAGATGTCTTGAGTATTCACTCATTTTAAGGCCATTAAACGAAAGAGGTAAATGAGAGAACAGGAAAACAAGTCCACAATACCTCTTGAGATACCATGTGGGAATGTATGAAGGGAGATGCAAAGAAAATAGGAAAATATAAATAACTTTATTGAAAAATGGGTTCTCAGATGCACACTTTGACCTGTGGAATTAATAATGATCGGTATGTTGAATAAAAATGATTTAGTAAAAACTTGTGATTGCATCATTCAGTGATGAATTAGAAGGAAAAAAATGCTGCTATTTTTAATAACAAATACAGACATTCTTTGGAGATGCTGCAGGTTCAATTCCAGACCATTGCAATAATGTGAATATCTCAATAAAGTGAGTCACATGAATTTTTTTGGTTTCCCAGTGCATATAAAAGTTTACACTATACTGAAGGCTATTAAGTGAGTAACGATACTGTGTCTAAAAGAAAAAAACAAAATACCATACCATATCTCAATTTTAAAATACTTCATTGCTAAAAATGCTAAATATATCTGATCCTTCAGCGAGTCACCATCTTTTTGTTGGTACTGAGTCTCGATTGGAAGTTAATGGCTGTTGAATATCAAGGTAGAGGTTGCTAAAGGTTAGGTGTTTGTGGCAATTTCTTAAAACAAGACAATATTGTTGCATTGATTTACTCTTCCTTTCATGAACAATTTCTCTGTAGCATGCAATGCTATTTGATAACATTTCACCCAAATGCTTTCAAAATTGGAGTCAATCCTTTCAAACACTGCTGCTACTTTGTCAACTAAGATATGTAATATTCTAATTCCTTTTTTTGTCATGTCAACACTCCTTACAACACTGTCACCAAGACTAGATTCCAAGTCAGGGAATCAGTTTCCTTGGTTATCCATAAGAAGCAACTCCCCATCTGTTAATCATGAGGTTGCAGGAATTCAGTCATATCTCAAGATCCAGTTCTAATTCCAGTTCTCTTGCTATTTCCACCTCATCTGTAGCTACTTTCTCTACTAAAGTCTTGAACTGCTCCAAGTTATCCATTAGGGTTAAAACCAACTTCTTTCAAACTCCTGTCACTGTTGATATTTTGAGCTCTTCCTAGGCATCACTAATTTCTTACTGCCATCTAGCATGTTGAATCCTTTCCAAAAATTTTCAATTTATTTTGCCCTGATCCATCAGAAGAATCACTATCTATGACAGCTGTAGTCTTATGAAATATATTTCTTAAATAATAATACATAGAAGCTGAAATTATTCCTTGATCCATGGACTGCATCATGGATCTTGTGTTAGCGAGCATGAAAATCACATAAATCTTACTGTACATCTCTATCAGTGCTCTTGAGTGACTAGATGTGTTGCCAATGAGCAGTAATATTATGAAAGAATTTTTTTTTGAGCTATAGTTCTCAACAGTAGGCTTAAAATATTCAGTAAACCACCTTGAAAACAGCTTGCAATCATCTAGGCTTTGTTGTTCCATTTATAGAGCACAGGCATAGTATTAATAGATTATGCAAGATTCAATCGGGCCCTGGGATTTCTGGAATGGTAAATGGCCTTTTCTTTTCATTGGCCTTACCTCCAAGTCACTGGCTACATTAGCCCTTACAGGCTAAGAGGAAGTCAGCCTGTCCTTTAAAGATTTTAAAGCCATGTATTGACTTCTTGTCTCTAGCTATAAAAGCCCTGGATGGTATCTTCTTCCAATAGAAGACTATTGAAAATCTGTTGTCCCCATTTTCATGATTATCCTCTCGATAACTTGCTGCAGCTTGCATCTCATCTACATTAGCACTTGCTGCTTTACCCGACACTTATATGTTATGGAGATGGCTTCTTTCTTTAAACCTCATACATCATTCTCTACTGGCTTCACAGTTTTCTTCTGCAGCTTCCTCACCTCTCTTAGCCTCTGCACAATTGAACAGAGTTAGGGCCTAGCTCTGGATTAGGCTTTGGCTGAAGGGAAGGCTCTCGCTAGTCTGATCTCCTTTCAAGATCAATAAAATGTTCACAGGTCAGCAATAATGCTACCTTGGTTCCTACTCATCTGTGTGTTTGGTGCAGTGGACGTTCAGTTTCCTTTAAGACCTTTTCCATTGCATTCAAAACTTGACTAACTGTTGCAAGAGGACAAGTCTTCCGCCTATCTTGGCTTTTGACATGCCTTTCTCACTAAGCTTATTTAATTCCAGTTTTTTATTATAAAGTAAGAGTTATGCAACTCTTGCTTTCATTTGAACACTCAGAAACTATTGCAAGGTTATTAACTGCAGGGTTAGGAATTTCAATGTTGCATGTCTCAGGCAATAGAAAGGCCCAAAGAGAGGAAGAGAGATGAGAAAATGACCGATTAGTGAGCAGTCAGAACACATGCAACAGTTACTGAGTTCATCTTCTTATATAGCTCCATGGTTCATGGACTCCAAAAAGTCATAATAGAGCTTGCTGGTCCACCCCTTCCCACCTGACCCGGCTCCTCTCGTGAGGTCTGGCCGGCTCCTCTCGTGAGGTCTGGGTGAAGAGGTTTCTCCCCGCTACCTGCAGCACCGGGTTGGCGTCTTTAGGGCTCTGTGGCTTTGGCACCTGAAACACAAGGCCTTTTGCCACTGTGTCGTGTGCTCTGCCGTACCCTCTGCCTCTGGGGTAGCGAGCATCCCTGCTGTTGCCACATTACCGAGGGCAAGTTCCACGCAAGGAAGGCTGCTGGCTTCCTTCGCCTTCATATCTCCTGCTGTAGGGTACCAGAGCCCAGGCCTCCATGTTTGGCTTGGGCAGAGTGCCAGCCTCCTCGTAAGCATCTTTACAAGCAGCCACACTTGGGGAAATGGAAAGGAGGAAAGGAGACTGAATGAGAAGTCTCATCATCCGGGCTGCAGCCTTAACTTGGCACAAGCCAGGGTCGCAAGGGTATTGCTTCTTCCACTTGGGTCACAGAATGAAGATGATGCAGAGGAAAACCACAGCTGACTCTTACAATCATGTTGCAAGAGTGAGAAAAAATCCTTTGGAGATCAAGCCCTGAGCCTTTGGAGTAGGAGCGCTGACTCCAAGACCCTAGACTACCAGAGAAGTAACACTGCTGCTGCTGCTGCTAAGTCACTTCAGTCGTGTCCGACTCTGTGTGACCCCATAGACGGCAGCCCACCAGGCTCCCCCGTCCCTGGGATTCTCCAGGCAAGAACACTGGAGTGGGTTGCCATTTCCTTCTCCAATGCATGAAAGTGAAAAGTGAACGTGAAGTCGCTCAGTCGTGTCCGACTCTTAGCGACCCCATGGACTGCAGCCTACCAGGCTCCTCTGTCCATGGGATTCTCCAGGCAAGAGTACTGGAGTGGGTTGCCGCAGAGTATCAAACAGTGAGAACTCACACAAAGGAATACACACTTGAATACAAGACCTAGCATCACCCAACCACCCTATGCAGGACGCCTCATCTAAACAAGCTCACTGCAGGTGAGCTATAGTCAAAAAAAAAGGTTGTAATAGCAACACCAAAGCTCACTAATCACAGATTGCATATCAAATATAATAACAATGAAAAAGTTTGAAATACTGTAAGAATTACCAAAATATGACACAGAGACATGAAGTGAGCAGAGACAGTTGGAAAAATGGTGCCAAGAGACTTGTTGGCCACAGAGTTGTCACAATCCTCCAATTTGTAAAAAAAAGAAAAAAAAATGCAATACCTGTGAAACTCAAAATGAATCACAATGAAATGAGCTCTGCCTGTTAACATTACTGTGGTTGAGCTCAAAGAATAGTCTGCATGATTTGAGCAAATTATGTTAATAGTTGAGTGTCTTGCTCCATGTGTGATCTAAAAGCATAGGTGAAGAGTAAACCTGAGCAATGAAACGTCACTATTTGTTGCTTCTCTATCCCAGGAGATGACCCAAGACACTAGGCAGCAGACTCATTCCTGACTGGAAAGTTAGACTGCAACTTTTAGTGACCATATGACAGGGAACGACTGCTGTGCCTGGCAAAGGACAAAGCTGTGTTTATCCAGAGAGGGATGAAGTCCGTTTTGAGGTTAGGATTTTTAAGGGAATTCATGTACAAGATTTCACTAAAGCATAATTCATCAGTGTAGTGGTTTGCCTTCCTTCCCTGATTGTACTCTGAGACTTCCTGACAAATACTATTAACTCAAAGCTGTTATTCAGTTGCCCACATAAGTAGAAAATGAGTAAGGGCTTCCCCGATGGTGCTAGAGGTAAAGAACCCACGTGCAATGCAAGAAGATCCCCCTCGAGGAGGGCATGGCAACCCACTCCCTTATTCTTGCCTGGAGAATCCCAAAGATAGAGAAGCCTAGCGGGCTACAGTCCATGGGGTCGCAGAGTCTGATATGACTGAAGCAACTTAGTATGATGAGTAGAAATAAATCCACACCTGTGGGCAATTGCTACAGTACTGAGTCCTTGCCACTACCCTGCTGCTCGGGTCAAAATGAGTCCCAGATAGGTGGAAAGAGAGTCTGCCTTGAGGCCCACCAACCAGCTTTGTGCAATTCCTGAATCTGGGCACCCTGGCCATAACGGGCCCTGAACCTAAGGGGGACAGTTTGTACTGTTGATGACAGTAGTAGGGAGATGCCTGGTGCCCATGTGGCCTCCTGAGAGCGTAACTAACTCCCCCTGGCTGGTGCTTTCCTCCACTGTGACCACACGTGAAAACACAACCTCTCCCACGAACACTGTCTGTCATTGGCTACTTTAGCTACATCTTCTCCACGAACCCCACACTCCTCTGCCGCTCTGCACCCACAGTGCAGGGAGGACTGGCTGAGTCTTTCTGAGCCGACTGCAGAGAGGGAGGGAGGAACAGGCTGAGCTAAAGAAGTCATCCAGGCTCAATATTTCCAGTCTCAGCCTTCAGACAATCAAAGAAAATTTGTATTTGGAATAACAGTAAAATATAGGAACATGCTTCCAGATTCCATCCTATTTGCAACCCTAAATAACTTGGGGTGATGGTTATTCTTGACTAAACATTTCAACCTGAGCTGAATACGGTGAACAGAAAGGAGAAAGAAATTAGGCATAGAAGGTACCTAGACCTGTGTGTCACAAACACTAACCAACTCCAACATCAACTTTTATACAACTACAACGCTTGTTACCTCATTTACTGGCCCAAGTGTAAGTTAAGAAATCAACTGCCACAGCTTGTTTAACTCTCAGTAATGAGAGGCAATTAACTCAAGAGCCTGGTTATCGAAGAACCTTTTAGTATACACACCATGAACAGTGTAGCAGCACTCTACTGTTTTAAAAGTGAAAACATGAGAATTCCCTGGTGGTCCAGTGGTGAGGACTCCACACTTCCATTGCTGAGGGTGCAGGTTTCATCCCTGGTTGGGGAACTAAGAATCCACAAGACATGAGGTGTGACCAACAAAAATAAAATTTAAATGGTACTGTTACATTTTATGTAAAATTTTGTTGACCAATATTCTTATCATTAACCCTCATTAGTTAGAGTCAGTTCCTAATTCAGTTTTAAATTCCTCATGTGAATTCATTTTAATTGTGCTTTAGAAATAAATGCCAAATATTTTAAAATAACAATATACTAAATGAATAAGTCCTTTTGTCACTGAGTCAAGAAAATAACAGAAGGTAATAAAAGAGTATCCTTTCACCCAAGAACTAGTAAGTATACAAATAGTAAATGCAAATACAATTTCAAACAAGAAAATGATAAAATCAATAAATAAAAAGAGGTACTATACCTGCTGTAAATCCAGCGTAATTGTAACATAATGGTATTCAATTCCATTCTTAATACTGGGACTCTGCCACCAAGTGTTCTTGCCATCAATAGCATTTGTAATCGGGTGCCTCTCTGTTGAATCAGCGGCAACATATGAAAGAAGAAAAGATCATATAAAGAATTTATAGCTGTTTTTACAAGCAAAAAGCAAAAGGAAGTTAAAACCATCACCATGTGAATGTCAAACATTAAAATAATAGAAACAGAGAGCAATTTGTATCTCTAAAAGAACTGGTGTAATGTAGACTTTTTCACAGCATTCTGCAAGGTAGTATGAAATGGTTAAATACTTAAACTATATGAGAAGATGCAGTTCAGCACTCTGGCTATCAACTAAAATGGGCAACTTTAAAGATAACTACAGAAATTAAGTGTGAAAAAATAATATTGAAATCTAATTGATGTGTCAGTCACTCACAGAAGCAAAAACTCTACTGTTTGAGCTGGCTCTAGTATGCCATCAACTTTGTGAACAGAAACATAAAATACTGAATTGTGGCTGAAAGGTACTTGAAGATTTGCCCTTCTGACACATACATTATTACCAAGACTTGGGCAATTCAATATGTACCTGGTTTTAATATAAAATGCTGTCAAATCCATCCTATGAGGCTTTTTGCAGTCAGTCCTCAATCTGCCAACTTTGTATTTAAACCATTATTTAAAAATAAAATGAAAGATACTCCAAATCTCCCAATCAGGATGATACCCATTCATCCCCATAATCACTAACAGTGGCGTTCTGGACAATAAAGACAAGGATAGGACGGCACATGAGCCTCCATCCTACCCCATAAAGCATAAAGACCCATAAAGCATGTGTCTTCCCTTGCCTTTACTCCAAATAGATGAGAACAGGACCTATTGTGAGAATTAAAGCAAGACTGGAACAGAAAAGAGGAGGTGTGGATAACTGTTGCCACATCCCTGACAGTCCTTTCTTACAGCTCCTTCCTTCTTACAATCCTCAAAACTCATGGACTCCTTGTCTTCTGCTTAGTTCCAAGCATCTCACAACAGCAACCACCTCTGGAATGAACGCCAAAATTCTTGTTCCTTTTTGGTTTACAGTCATTCGTTCTTGTCTGTATCTGTGCTTTTTATTTCCCGAGTAATACAAGTTCTGCTCCTAATCCGGCCCAGCTCAGGAATGGGTGAGGATGGCAAGAGTGAAAGGCTGTTGAGGCTGTTCCTATTTCTATTCCCAGGGCTGCAATAAGAGTTCTTAACTCCCTAACATCCCACTTGGAGTCAGCCTATTTGCGTGCAGAAATGTAAACAGGGAAGAGGTTGACTTCCCTGCTGCTGCTGCTGCTAAGTCACTTCAGTCGTGTCCGACTCTGTGTGACCCCACAGACGGCAGCCCACCAGGTTCCCCTGTCCCTGGGATTCTCCAGGCAAGAACACTGGAGTGGGTTGCCATTTCCTTCTCCAATGCATGAATGGAAAAGTGAAAGTGAAGTCGCTCAGTCGTGTCCGACTCTTCGCGACCCCATGGACTGCAGCCCACCAGGCTCCTCTGTCCCTGCTACTCTCTGGTAAATATGGATTAATTATTTGGAGCGTCAGTCCTGAGAACTTTTATAACACTAATCCTTTGGAAGGCTCTCTCAAATGAATGGCTTAAGAATATTCTTTTATTAGAACATCATCTTTTTTGCAGACTGAAGGAATATTTCAAACAATGAGCAAACCGTATCACTATGAGGAACAATCATGGACTCAGTCTGTGGACATAATGCGGTAACACAGCCAGGCGTTTCAAGATACTGGTGATAAAAGCACGTAAGGTTTGAGCCATGAAGCTCTGGAGAATGAGAAGCTGGACAGTCCACCTGGATCCACCACTTAGCATTTAACTGTCCATGGACAAGTCACTTAAACTCTGTGTCATTATTGAAGTGAGGATAATCAAACTCTATTCATGGTACAAGTTCCCAAAATCTTAACTTTCAGAAAAAGTTTAAAAAAATGTATGTGAAAGAGATTTGTGGAATTGATATGACTCCAAAATATATACCAATTGTGGAGTTATACCACAATTTGTGATATAACTCAAATCGGAGTTACAGCCCTTTATTTCTCCAAGTAATAGTAGCGTCCAGTCTAGTCTTGCTACGACTACTATTTAAGATATCATCACTTGTTTCATAAAATGGAGGATGTTTAAAAACAACAAAAGTTTTAAAAAATCATAATATTAAAATGAAAGAAAATTCTTCAACAGGTATTTATTTTATCCTCATAAAAAATTGGAATTTTATTCTCATTTTCTCATTTTGCCATGGACCAATAAAAATATTTTGGATGGGAACTCTCAACTCACAGAGCTACCGGAAGAACATTATAGTCCTATGTTAATATTCTAACCATTATTATGTATATGTGAAAAGTTAAAGTCACTTAGCTGTATTTGACTCTTTGTAACCCCAAGGACTGTAGCCTACCAGGCTCCTTTGTCCATTGACTTCTCCAGGAAACAATACTGGAGCATATACATAGAATGAATTATATATCTGTTCAAAATATGCAGAATTCTGAATCTTTACTGGGGATAAATTATATTTAATAAAAATGTTTAAAATAAAAACCAAGCAGGCCTCAATGCAAAAGAAATCTGAGGGCAAAATAAAATCATTTTTCAAAAAGTTTATAAAAACGGAATATTTATTAAATTTGCCATTTTCAGATTGTGAACATTTTTATTACAAATTAATTTTATTAACACAATCTGCTATAACTTCTTTAACTGAAAATATAAAGGTTTTTTTATGTTAGATTTACTTATGGTAATATGAGCTTACAGGACAAGACAAAAATAATCTATTTATATTGGTAAATTATTTAATTCAAATGAACAGTTTGATGGACTTTGTTTTCTACCACGTCTTATTATAGTAGCAGTCCACTTAGATGAGAGACCTTATTTCATTAATGAAAAGCAAAATTGCTGAATAAGTGTAATAATTTAGCACTAGTTAACTTATTCTGCTGAAGACAGGGAAAGTGTTCGGTCTTTATAAGAACAACAAATACCTGAAGATAACCAAATATCAAATAAATGCCTTTGGTGGTTCATACTGAAATCAGTGCATTAGAAATCAGAACCATAAATGAAATATTACTCGCATTGCTTCTGAAGGAAAATACATATCACAGCATATATTCCTTAAACATCCTCCAGAACCTTCTTTCCAGTTGTGGGTTTAACACGTGATAGAAAAATACGTACACAATCACATTTCCAAATCACACTTGTGGCTTGTAGGTAATTGTGAGAGGAGCTATCTAATTGGAAATGTTGAAATCTACCACCTCAGGTTAAATTGATATGAAAATTAATCATGAAAAGGAAGACTGGGAGATGAATCAACAATTAACCATAATCCCTATTATGAAAGTTTTAATCATAATTAATTTGCAAATACTGATTAATTTTGGCATATTTCCCTTATTTAAAAAGAGATAGAAACTTAAAACATTCTCATAGTTACTCAAGTCAATCCAAAGGCTAACTGCAACTGAAAATTGGCAAGGGAATCATTGATGAAGTAAAACTTTCAAACTGCTATTTTAATTGGAAAGCACAATCCGTTAATAGCCAGGAGGTTCAAATTTCCCTTTATTTGTGTGTAATTAAGTACAGACCTTCCAGATTCATTCTAGCTGTTCAGTCAATTTGTGGAATTTTATCATCTGTTGCTCCAACTTTTACTAAACTATATCCATGTGGATTACTGCTAAATTTTTTTAAATTCGTATAGGGTATTAGTCTTTCTAAATTTCTGATTCCAAAAACATTATTTTGAAATGTAATGAAGCATTACATTTCATACAAAATTAACCACATGAAGTAAATCTAGGCTGTGATAAGTTTTAAAAACTTACCACAAGTAAATAAAATGGGAAATGTGAAATGTAACTCATATTTGTCTTGCTTTGCTAAAACAATTATTCACTTTTTGTCTTGCCAAAATATAGATGTCTTCCATTGAGACATAAAAGACCCCGAATATGGAACTCTGAAGAGCAGAGTGACATTCACTCAAGGACTTAACTTGGTGAATACATCTCGTTTTCCCAATAAAATGTCTACTCAATTACTGTCTACCTGAATCTTTGTACCTTCCTTCCATCTGTATCTATATATACATTTCCTTCAGTTTCTCCTTTTCTGGAATGCCTTTCCCTCTTATCACAGGTAATTCAGGTTTTTAAACCTGAGTCTGACAACCTTCTTGGAATTCTTTTGCTACCTCGGGTCCCACTGATGTTTTCTTTCTTCAAAATTTGACATCATCGATGACATGTACCCTAAGGTATAGACCTGAGTTTACTCCCTTGAATATTTGTTAAATTGCCTTTTATACCCAAGTGCTGTTTATCCTAACATTGTACTTGTAGACAGGAACTATAAATATTTATATTTATATACATACATGTATAGCTAGCCCTACATATATGCACATGCATGTATATATGCACACACACCAATACACATATATATGATTTTGCGAACTTTATCTAACTCTCTCTCTGCCCAACCCATCTTCAAAACACCCTCAACCACCCCTATAATCCCCTCCCAATCATTTCATGTCTCCAGGCTTTCTCACATTCAATGAAATCAAGGCCACCAATTCTTGCACCAAAGGCAATTTTCTTCCCATGAAGCTTCATCTTCTTCCCTAATGAACCTACAGCTCATAGTCCATCAATTCATTTATTTTCTAGCCTTTACCTCAATTTTCTTGTTCTGATGTTTCCCCTTGCTCTGACCTCAGCTTTTGCCCATACTATTCTTTTCTTTTCTTTTTTTTCTTTGGTGCACCGTTCCTGGAAGTACTGCAATACCAGGTCGATGCGTGGAGTGGACGGAGCAAGCTCCTATTCCAACTCCCAGCTCCAAAAATCCATTTAATACATTTTCCTCAGATAGAGGACGTATCAGATATTAAACTGATAAGAACAGATACTACACTTGATCTATAGCAAATAGATAGGATATGTTCTAATATTCCCCCTTCTACACCAATAACAATCTACATCTTAGAAAATAATGAGAGTTATTTAAAAGGTAAGAAAGGTTTCAGAAACTTGGCATCTTTGGTTTCTTAACTTTTTCCTTAAAAACATTCTGTAATATATAAGACCAGAAACCATATTCACAAAAGTCCCAGTTCTTCAAACATAACAATATTAAAGTTTTCAGCATCTCTAAACTGCATAATAGAGATAGGACTATGCAATCTTCCCTTTAACCAGCTCCAAGAAAGAATGCAGGGTACCTCCCAGCTTTCTTTCAAGATAAAATATATAAATTCTGAGAAAAAGCTTTTTCACTTTATAAGCATCTCAACTTTGAACCAAAAGAGAGGAAAAACTAATTTTTAAAATAATATAATTGTGAAACTGTATCTCTATTGTAATTCACCTCACTGATAGTAAGTATTCACTGCATTAATATCTCCAATATTTGATGATTTCTTAATGTATGTCTACAAATCAACTCCCATGTCTAGAATTAACTCACACCATTTTCCCCTTATCCATATAAATTCTTTACTGACTGAACCTAATTTCTTATAATTCTCTGAATATATCATGCTGTTTCCTGTCTTCAAATTTCTGTATGCTTTTTATATACATTAATTTTCCCCTTTTTGTCTTACTAACCCTTATTTTCTAAGCATATGCGTCATTTTTTTCCCCAGGAGCCCCTGGGTGTTCCCTTAGCACTCAATTTACTTTTCTGTCTCCCCTATTTCCCTTCCTAAGCCTTTACGTCAAGGGCTATGTATGATTCAACACTCAGCTTCAGAACAATGCATTACCAGGAGCCTGTCTTAAAATGCTTGCTGAATAAATGCATGAATGAGTCTGAGATATAAGTGTGGTTTCTAGAGGCCAACCAAGAGAGCTTTGTATGAAACTTCTCCTTAAAACACTATCCCTATGGTATCTAAGTATACAGACTGGTCCCAGCCCTCTGACACTTCCATTTGCAGCCGTTTCTAACTATCTGTAGTTCTCCCAGCAAGTGTGTTTTCTATCTTATTCTGAGCCCCTCCCCTGGGGTTCCTTCTCGTCCCTCTGTCTCCTCTTTACATTCTCAGCTCATATTTGCCCTTGGATCTCAGCTCAGATGCCCTTCTGGCAAGCCTCCAGCTATACCGGGACTGAATCCATGACTCTTCTCCTCCCTGAAGCCCCTCTGCTCATTCTTTCCTTGATACCTACCACCCTCTACAGCAATAATCTGCTTCTTGCCACTTCTTCAACTGAGCCAGAGACCACCTCTTATTCCTGCTGTGTTCCTAGTACTGTGACCACTGACCTACTAAAGCCTTTATTCATAACCACACCCTCAGATACTTTTCTGCAGGCAGTAAAGTCAATGACTGCCACAGGTCTTCAGCTAGAAAAATATCCTCAAGCACCATACCTGCTACACATAGGGAATTTTAATATTTGTCGGTGACAGATAAGGACTGTAAAGCTCACAGTGGAAGAAAAGATCTAGAAATTGAGAAGACAAGCCCTTTGACTAATGCACTTTGGCCTCAACATTCTCAGTGGTAGCTTCCACCCAATTCCATACAAGGTAATCCTAAATACATACGATATGGATTGCTGCTGTTTTGATTGCAGATCCGACATTGAGGGTTCCTCACCGGCTGCCCAGGGACATGCTCTACCAACTTGCAATACATTTCAGGCCCTTTCTCTCCGCATGTTGCATTTGTGGTGATGAGGGCATTGGAAGCAAGATTCAGCACAGCAGGGAATAAACCTGAAAAAGATGAACAAATGAAGGTGTGTGGGATGATTTTATTGCACTTTAAAATGAAATTAAGATAGGATGCTTTCCAGAGCATTAAGTGAAAATAGAATAATCAGTGATAATTAAATATCTGACTTAATTAAGTATACTACATAAATAGCATATGTTATCAAACTAGCATTTCCTTTTTTTTTTTTTTGCTGGGTCTTAAATATGAATTCTAAAGCTATCTTCTTAATTTTTAACCTCTACCACTTAATTAGAAAGTCCTGTCTCTCAAATACACTTTTAAAAAGTCTGCTCATGTTATTGGCACAAGTCTTACTGAAATTTCCATCCTGCATTTCAGCTGTTCTGTGAAATTTGTCAGGTTACAATTTCTAAAATAATTAGCTCATCCCAGAACATACTCTATCTACCTTTATACACTAAATTCTCTATGCTAGTAAATAATATGTGATTAAATAAACAAGGTTTCTCTTCTGTCTTTCATCACTATCTTGCATCTGTTTATTTTGCTTTAGTCGCTCAGTCGTGTCTGTCTCATTTGCGACTGCATGGACTGTAGCCTGCCAGGGTCCTCTGTCCATGGGATTCCCCAGGCAAGAATATGGGAAAGGGTTGCCATTTCCTACTCCAGTTTTGCATCCATCAGTACAATTATTATTTTATACAATATATGTTGAGCACACACTACACCAGATACCATAAAAGATTTGAGAATGAAAATACCATTATGAGGGGCTTACTGTGGGAAGGGATCCTAAACTGTATCTTGGAGGAAAAATAGAAATGTATTTGGTATAGACAATGAAGGGAATAAAGCAAACATGCCAGGCAGAGGGAATATGATATGAGCATGGACTTTATTCTGAAAGCTTATGTGGATGCTGAGTGACTGCCAGAGGACTGAGTTTGTAACTGTTCTAATCTATTAGATTATGTGATCATATATAGATATAGGTACACATATAAGTTATGACAAGCCTAGACAGCATATTAAAAAGCAGACATTACTTTGCCAACAGAGATCTGTAGAGTCAAAGCTATGATTCTTCCAGTAGTCATGTGTATGGATGTGAGAGGTGGACCATAAAGAAGGCTGAGCACCGAAGAACTGATGCTTTCAAACTGTGGTGTTGGAGGAGACTCTTGAGAGTAACTTGGACAGTAAGGAGATCAAACCAGTCAAGCCTAAAGGAAATAAATCCTGAATATTCCTTGGAGGGACTTATGCTGAGACTGAAGCTCCAATACTTTGGTCACCTGATGCAAAGAATCGAGTCATTGGAAAAGACCCTGATGCTGGAAAAGATTGAAGGCGGGAGGAGAAGGGGAGGACAGACAAGATGTTTGGATGGCATCACCAACTCAATGCATATGCGTTTGAGCAAACTCCAGGAGATACTGAAGAACAGGGAAGCCTCGTGTGTTGCAGTCTATGGGGTCCCAAAGAGTTGGACACAACTGAGCAACTGAACAAGCTTCTACAAACAAAACAACTTCATTTGCAAACAATTCATCTCAGGCAGGAGCCAATACCTCTAAAATTGCCCCAGGACACTGTCAGTTTTACTTGGTGATTTTTGTCTCCCTCCCCTCTGACTAGTCCTGACCTGACCCTGACTTTGGATTCCACTTTGAAGGTGTGGGTGAGACTCCCCATGCCCTGCTGTGATGCAGCCCTGTGGGACTGATGCTGATGCTGAAGCTCCAGTACTTTGGCCACCTGATGCGGAGAGCTGACTCATCTGAAAAGACCCTGATGCTGGGAAGGATTGGGAGCAGGAGGAGAAGGGGACGACAGAGGATGAGATGGCTGGATGGCATCACCGACTCAATGGACATGGATTTAAGTAAACTCCGGGAGTTGGTGATGGACAGGGAGGCCTGGCGGGCTGCGATTCATGGGGTCTCAGAGTCAGACACGACTGAGTGACTGAACTGAACTGTGGGACTTAATTGGAGTTGGTTAGGCCTGGAGTTTTTCAGATCTGAGGAATCATGGGAGGAAGCCAAAAGGAGAAGGTAACTGGTGAAAATTATTTTTCTGTATATTGTTATGTTCCAAAATATAGAATTGAATTATATCCTAAATTTCTCACATATTAAATATATAAAATGTGAGCAAAAGTACATGATTATGAAAGGATTATGGGTATAGAGGTAACATTGATTAAGAAGCTATTTCATATTCAATAAGTAATATGATTTAATCCCCACTAATCCCATTGTGTACTTTTTATTAGTCCCGCTTTATAAAGTGAAGAAAATGCAGCTCAAAGAAGACAAACAACATGCACCAAGTTATGAATTAGCAAGACCAATAACTAAGATTTGAACTTAGCTCTTTAACTCAGAAGGCTAATTCTCATTGGGGCTTAAAGAGCCAAAACCTGGTTCTCAGCAGAGCTTATCAATTTACATACTTAATAAAAGAAATAACTTATCCAGCCTCCACTCCTTTGTTGTTTCATAGAGTTTTCCAATCATAAACTAAAGACGTCAATAAAATTTACATTTACTATCTTTCAGTTCTTTCCATTGATTTGTTTCTGTTACTTTTATTGATCATGTGCTCAAAATTAACCTGTTCATAATTTATTTGCCTTGCTTTGTGGTCAAGGAATAGTGGCCTTTTGAAATTTTATTAGCTACTTTGTTGTTTATTTTTAAAAGTCAGTAAAGTGTACTGGTCAAGGAAAGTCCCCAATTAGCTGCTAATGACCAATTTGAAGAGTCAGTCAATATCTGAGCTTTTATTGAATCTTCAGCAGGTTGTATTATAGAATGCAGCTCACTTCATTATAAGTTAAATCTGTTAGACTGTACCTATTTATTTCCACTTAAAAGCAGCAGAGTAATATTTATTGCTATATGCAATATGGGTTACTTAAAGATTATAGAAACATTGCAAGTGTAAATGAACTACAAGTAGATGGTGAACCTTTATAGTGTATCGACTTACAACCTCAATTCAAATTGAGGTCATGTAATGTTAATGACATAAAAGCCATTACCCACACAATTATGACTGACATTTTTCTTCTGAATAGTATCTAGACTAAGTAAATTTATATGGATTTGTAGCTTAAAAAACCAAGTCTAAACAAAAAAACAAATAATATTTATTTTCACTATACTGTATATTTCATTAGAGATTAAAATATGTACACTAGAGAATAAAAAACATACTCTTCTGTAATATATATATTTAGTAAATAATCTAGAAAAAGGCTAAGTTTATGTAATGTGAAAAATAGAAATTCTGCTATCATATGGTAAACATTTAGAAATGCGCCAAATTTTCACTGTTTTTATTTGAATGTTTTTACACTATATTTGCTTGCTCAAACACTGTGCTATATTCATGCAATTTTGCATGATCTTGATGATCTGACTTAAAATCCCACATTTTGGTTTGCAATGGCAGAGACATCTTTAAAACCTGCATATGCAGATTCTACTTTATTAATGTGGAATTGCTGTTGTTTTGTCATTCACTGTCTGACTCTTTTGCAACCCCTCAGACAGTAGCCCGCCAGGCTCCTCTGTCCATGGGATTTTCCAGGCAAGAATTCTGGAGTGGGTTGCCATATCCTTCTCCAGGGGATCTTCCAGAGCCGGGGATGAAACCTGCGTCTCTTGCATTACAGGCGGATTCTTTACTGCTGCTCCACCAGGGAAGCCCAATTGTGGAGTAGCTACTATTAAACTGTTCACAGATAACAGCAATGAATTCTAAACAAAATACATGTTTTAAAATTTCATACTTGAAGACATTGAAGAGCAACCCAAAACAGGTAAGTAAACCAGGAGGGATGTATATGCTTAGAAGGAAGATAATGGATGTCTTAGACTGCGCATGTAAGGTGACTAAAACTCAAACCCACATTTCACTGCCTTATTTTAACTTTACTGTCTTAAAGAACCAGAAACAGAACTAAGAACAATTACAGTTGCTATAAAGTGAGGAAGAAATACTACAAAAGAGAAAGCTACAGGAACCTCAAAATATGCATATAAATTCTTCCCAAGTCTCTTATCAATACCAGATACACATATATGCCCTAGGCAGGCTCCAAGTTCACTGGTTGGGAATAAATGAACAAATGATCAGAACAAGTGATCATAGTTGCTGCATTCCACAAGCATGCAAAAAGTTTGGAGTTGGAGTACAGATAAGTAACTAATATAACACAAAACTAAAAGACTGATGACTATTCTTCAAAAGAATATAACAGAATCCTAGGTTTTCTACCATGGACTGTTTATAACATTCAGAATGCAATTGTGTAAAAGAGATATTAGATAGACATACAATGAAACAAACAAAAAAAAAATGCCACCCATACTTAGAAGAAAAGCAGTGAATGGAAAACAACACTGATATCAACCAGATGTTGAAATTAGTATCCAAACAATTTTAAGCAGCTTTCATAACTATGATCACAGACATACACACACAAATGCTTATAATAAAAAATAAAGTCCATAGAAACTACAAAAATACCAAATATACATTCTAAAACTAGAAAATGCAATATCTAGGATAAAAAAAATCATTACATGAGATCAGCAGAAAAATGTCAGTATCAACTAAACTTGAATATAATTTAACAGATTTTTCCCAAGTTGTTTAAATATATATCAATGTTAAGAAGAATTGTAATGTTGCATATGTGCATGCTCAGTTGTGCGGTTGGGTATGACTCTTTGCGACCCCATGGGAGGCACAACATAAGACACGACAATTAGATCAAAGCAGCGGTGGATGAAGGGATCACAGTGAATGGACACACAAGTCAGTGTGGCTCTTACGCTTTACATTAGGCAGACATTATTTAAATGACTGACAGTACCAAATGTTTAAATGTTTTGGGGTTCAACTGGAATTCCACTCCATTGTTGTTAGGAGTGTAAATTAGCACAACCACTTTAGAAAACAGGCATTTTTAAGTAAATCTAAACCTAGATCTTCCTCATGACCCCCAAATCCCACTCCTAAGAAAATACCCTGGAGAAATAATGGTATATGACCATGAAAAGGCCTATACAAGAATATCCATAAAAGCTTTCATCATAATAGCCAAATAAAGAAACAGCTCAGGTTTCCATCCATGGGAGACTTCATACAGAAACTGTGGTATACAATGGAATATTATTCAGCATTAAAAAGGATCAAACTATTGATATATGCCACAACAAGATGAATCCGAAAAGCATTATGCCAAATAAAAGACAAAACAGTTTACAAAACAGTTCATATGTTGTTATTCATTTATGTGATCTTTTAGAACAGGCAAACATATTGTGAGAATAAAACAGAATTTTTAAATGGCTGACTTTAAGGGGAGAGGCTGGGAAAAGGCATAAAAGAAATCTCTGGGCTTACGGTAATATTCTTAAGTTTGTATTATACAGATACATATGTTTTTTAAAACTCAGTGTTAAAACTGATGAATAAATGTTGCACTCACTTGTGCATTTTACTGTGTATAAATTCTACCATAAAAAAGTAAGCCGATATTAAACTTAATTTATGATATTCACGATGAAGTGCTTGGCACAAAGTGTGCAACAGATCAAAGTATAAAGATGGATACTTATATATGAATGGAAAAAAGTATGATAAAGCTTATACTAATTTTAGAATCTAGAGGCTAAGTATATGGATATTTATTGTATGATTCTTACAACTTTTCTACATGGGGAAAATTTTTCTTAAAATTTGGCAACATACAAAAATACTATATATACACACACATATAAGTGTATATCTGTGTACAACCATATATACACATACACACATGTATATACATTTCTGTATAAATGATTTATGTCATTATTTGGGTTTTATAAGTTTTCAATACCAGCAACAATAAAATTTCAATTTGACATTTCTCAAATCAAATGTGGAAAATCTGTTTAGACAGTATAAAGGGAAATAGTCTTTTCAGTTTTGTTCAGAATCAGAAAAACTGAGCGAAAGAAAGCAATGGATTAGCCAAACAGTAGAATGTCTCTCCAAGACACTTGCTGGCAATTAGCAGGTTAATTTATTTTCCCTATACAGCTTTCCAGTCCTTCCAGTTTTTATTTCATAAAAATGAAGAACTTTGACTTAGCATCATATTTAATATGTAAGTGTTGTCTTTTGAAGAACTACAAGTGAGTCAGAGAGAAATGCATTTAACATATCAGTAAGTGATCTACTGTGTGGCAGACTCAGGTTCATTCCTTAGGATTTAGGCAATGTTTCTTTAGGTGATAATCTAGAATGCTGTTATCCAGTAGGAAAAAGAAGTCTATTTCAAATGTGAATTTTACAAATGAGGAAAATAATTCCCAGAACCTAAGTGGCACAGCTGGTTTTCAAACACTATTATTGCAAACCCAAATAAGTTAGAACTAATTTCAGCATTAAAGATCCACCCTCATTCCCCTTCCTGATCTAAATGAAAATCCTTTTCTCCTCCTATGTCATTCCTGAGATTTGCATCATCTAGTTCTCCCTTTCTCTTCTATATGCACACCACAAGCCAACTTCACAATTTTACAAGTCCATAATCTATTTCAAAGTTTCCATTTTAAGAAAGAACTCCTTCAAGCTTCTTATCGTAATTGAAGTCTTGATTCCCTCTGACAATCACACTTCCGTAGATCTCCCCAGTGGATCCCTAGAATCACTGGGAGAGGAAAAACAGCCTCCTTCTGGCTTCTAAATGCTACTTATGAATTGGTTCCTCTCACTGTCATTCAAAACTTTTTAAAAAGTCAAATCATCCAAGTTTTCCAAGTGCTCATCCCTGTTAACTGATTTCATGAAGACCATCAACAAAAACATTGATAACTGATTCACAATAATCTTTATCCTCCAAATCTGTCATTCTTACTAAATAAGTGAACATAAAATAATAAAATGTTATTGCATAGAAACCAGAAAATATTAATATGGGAGTTTAAGGATAAATATGTCTTACTTCTAATCATAATTCTAAGATTTCTGCTTCCAATGAATTATTTTGTCTCCAGCTTAATGTTATTTATCTATCCTTACTCTCAGATAAGCATATATTAATACTACCTCGCCATACATCCAATACAACATCACTCACACTAGTGTCCACTTCCACTCATCTACAAAACTGCTAGGGAAATTATGTTCCTAAAATTAAATCTACTCACATCATTTTCTTGTTTAAACCTCTGTGAGTTGCTGGTTACCTAAGATAAGCAGTCAAATTTCTTGATAATCTGAATGTTTGTAATCAGGCCACTATCTACCACTCTAGGAAACTCAACTGTTTCCATCCTCTTTAATATCTTCCTACATGTCCAGAGTACTGGCATCTTACTGCTTACAGACATATCAGATGTTTTGAAAATTCTTTGTCATGACATTATGTTGTCCCTCCTACATACAGTATTTTCCTTTTTTGCATACATGGTCATCTACCCATCTTGCATGACTCTGCTCAAATATCCACTTTTCTGTGAAAGTATTTCCTGACTTTGCAACACAGAATTTGTTATTTCCTTCCTGGTGTCTACATAGTACTTAGTTTATATTTTATTCTAACCCTTATCACACTGAAACTTTTCATACATTTTACAGTGGATCTCTGGTCTATAACATTTAGCATATAATAGCACTCAAATTTAAATTTATTCAATGAGAATAAACTCATGCACTTGTACACTTGTATGATCTTTCTAGAGAGAAATCTGGCAAATAAAACTATTAAACTAATCAGATCCTTGATTTAGCAAAAATACAGAACTCTGTTTTGGTACCCTAGCTCACTAAAATAATTCAAGAAACCCAAGCTATTTTAAAAATGCAGTAGACCTCTATCACTGCTTATTTGTCCAACACCCAGCCTCCATTTCTGTTCTTAGCAAACTGGCCTTGTATTCAGTACAAAAGGCATGAAGTACCCCACCGTTCGCCAAGGATATGGAAGTCAGGGAGGTCTTTCTTTTCCCTCCCTCTAGCAGTTTGGGCCATTTGTGCACATGATTCTGGCCTTGGGCTCCAACTCTGGAGCACCTGACGCATAGAGTTGGGGAGAAAAGGAAAATAAGATCATAATAGTGCAAGAGAAAATAGAACCAGGATGAGTAGGAAAGGAAGTGATGACAGGAATGTCTACAAAGGGACCCTGACTAGACTTTTCAAGCAGTGACACATAGGAATCACCTTGAAGTTCATCATCTCCTAAGCCTGGTTTTCAAATCTTTCCAGCAATTATGCCAGTTCTGTGATAGATTTCAAATACACTTATGCTTAAGTTAAACAGTTTTGGTGATTTCTGTTGCTTGTGATCAAGAAGTCAGAGGGATATAGAGATCATATATTATGTCTCCACATACACACACACACACACACACACACACACATACAGTGAAGATAGGAAGATTGAGAAAACAACTTTATTAAAAGTAACAGTATGGATAAATATATTATATATATAGCTACTTCATCTAAACATCTTTAGGATAAAGTGTGAAACAATAGTAGTGAAAATAATCAGCTTTTACACACAGACCCAGGGTTGATTAATGGTCACGTCCAAAAGCGGCCACAGCATCACTTTAAATATTTCCTGATGAAAATTTCCTTCCAGGTTGTTTTGTCTCCAACATGCACTTTATTTTGGTTACCTTTGTGTGAAGTTTGGTAAACCAGCATTTTAAAATGACAGTGATCTAATTCATATCTTAAAATCTTCCTAATATAGTTTGGCTAAAAGAAATCCTAAATACATTTTGTTGTCTTCATCAGTTTAGACTAAATGAATATTGTTGAGTAGCTGTCTTCACTGCCTCTGCCTAGCATATTACTATATTTTTAATTAACATTCAGAGATATTGATAAACATATTTATATATTGATATATGTATTTTAATTTCTGAAACGTTTCTTGTTAACATCTACAGTCCAGCTCACAACAGCCATCATTAATGTAATTGATTACAGACAGTACCTAGAGTTTGCTATGGTAAAGTCATCCAATCAATGAATTCTCTCCGATATATTCAATTTATAAATAACTTTTAAAAATCATCACATATTTTTTACAACAACACAATACACATTTCTCCTTCTCTCTCCTCGTCTGTCATCCTAGTCTTGGTTCACAACATTTCTCTTGCTTGCTTATGCTAAGCATCTCTATCCTCTCAAAAGAATAAGAAAAAACTGTCTGTTTGAATGTTTCTAACTTTCCATTTCAGTCTCTAGGTCTGTGGAGCATTTTTTAAAAATTTCTTGCGGCAAACAGAGATGTTTGCGAGTAATTCAGCATTTGAAAGACAAAAGAGAACCTGCCAATTTAAAATGTTCTAAGACTTGTCAAGGAAGAAAGGAAGATACTTGACGGAAATCCTTAGCTATGTGGGTGTGTAGGAACACACTGGTATAAAACAAAAATGGGACAAAACAAAATGTTGCTGAAGAGAATGATTTCCAGCTGTGCACTGCAAGAAGCAACTTAATGCTCTTGATCCATGATGCAGATGAAGAGTTTTATAGAACTGGAAAATCAGTCCAATTTGAATTAATAGCCATCTAGACAAAACAATGTTTGTAAACTGGGGGAAAAAAGAATGCTAAATCCAGTTGTTCAGAAAAAAAAAAGGGGGCACTTATTCTAGTCCTACCCAGCCTTTCAAATGTGTCTTATACGGTTGTTTAGTTCTCCCCTTTTCAGCTTGGTTCTCCAAAAATAAATGGATATTTTTGGAGGCTTAAGGGTTGGTCTAGTCTCCTTTCTACTTTTTTAATCAGAAAAAGTACATTTTATAAAAAAGTACATTTATAAAAAGTACATTTTATAAAATTTTTTAAAAAGTACATGTTAAAAATTGTTTACTTTGTTCATTCTAAACAGACTAAGATGAACATTTAAGTAGTTTGAATATCACAGGAAACAAACCAGATGTAAATGCACATACTCCAATGGGTCTTTCGCAAGTTTTGCTTTTAAAATATCAACTCTGTGTACAGATATTCTGGCTAAAACAAGGACTCCACGAGCCATGGTGAACTCAAGTGCCATCTTAGCCTCTTGACTCAACCAAGCGGCTATAGGATTTTATTGAATTTCAGACAAAGGATAAACATTGACCTTATTAAGGTAAGATTACATCATCAATACTCAATCATCTAAAACAATACACATAAGAAAATAACTGCCACTATGATATGGGTTTCTGTTAAGAACACTAACAGATACATCAGGGAGGACATGACATTTCTAACACAATGACTCAAAGTAAGGCATTTGTATGTACTCAAAGTTTCTCAAACACCTCCAAATATATTTTTTAGACCAAATCTCTAACTACTATTTGCACAGTAAATTGAAGTTGACCACATTGCATCTGATCAATAAAGACTTCTTGACATGGATAAATTCGTTCAGTCAGTTCAGTTCAGTTGCCCAGTCATGTCCAACTCTTTACGACCCCATGGACCGCAGCCCGCCAGGCCTCCCTGTCCATCACCAACTCCCGGAGTTTACCCAAACACATGTCCATTGAGTCAGTGATGTCATCCAACCATCTTATCCTCTGTTATCCCTTTTCTTCCTACCTTCAGTCACTCATAGCATCAGGGTCTTTTCCAAAGAGTACATTCTTCACATCAGGTGGCCAAATATTGGACTTTCAGCTTCAGCATCAGTCCTTCCAATGAATATTCAGGACTGATTTCCTTTAAGATGGACTGGTTGGATCTCCTTGAGGACCAAGGGACTCTCAAGAGTCTTCTCCAACACCACAGTTCAAAAGCATCAATTCTTTGGCACTCAGCTTTCTTTATAGTCCAACTCTCACATCCATACATGACTACTGGAAAAACCATAGCTTTGACTAGATGATCTTTGTTCAGCCAAATATCATCTGCAGGGCTAGACTGAATAGATTTTTTATCTAACTTTAAATTTATATCCCCAAAATACAGGTTCCCACTATTGGCATTTCAATTATTTTTTGAGGACCTGGTGGAAACTGCCCTGGTCACAGAATTTCTAGTCCTTTCAATCTGCATAGAAATCTTACTATCCATTTAAAATCAGTATCCACAAACTGCTTTAATTTTTTTTATGCTCCACTTGTAGAAAAATCTGGAATCATCCTAGAGGTTTTCAAAATCACATGATAAAAGTAATTATTATAGCTAGGGCATTTATTTAGTATATACTAACATAAGGGTACCCAAAATATTCACTGAGGGGGTGGCAGCTGGGGAGAAATAGACTGTTTCCCTCCTTCTTCCAACCTCACTTCAGCAATATCAGCAGAGCATATGTTCATTATCTCCTCTTCTCTCCTGCTTGGCTTCCAAAACCAAGCCTACAAACTAGATGTCTCTTTCGCAGGCCTGTCTGCAAATTCAAAATGAGAAGTAAAAAAGGCAAAGGAGAGGAAATGCAAAACACTTTTAAGTCACTGAAAATTAAATTTAGAACCTTAAATTGGCAATTACCCCCAAACAGAGGTGTTTATAATATAGAAAACAAACTTAAAAACCTCTGTGTCTGCTGTTGACAATCCAAAGTATAAAAGTATAACAAATCTCTAAATTAATTGCTATGCAAAGAGCATGAGCTTGTATTTACGGCCCTCAAACAAAAATATCAAAAGGGGCTCATGTAAGCTTTGATGCACATAATAAGGTGCGAAAGATGCTGTTCCCCACGGGTCAAGCTCTTTAAGAACTGCTACACAATTTCTTATTTCTAATGATGAAACAGATAGTTTAAAAAAAAAAAATACTGTCCTACACTGTGCTTCCTTTGGCTTAGAAGATCTAGCCAAAAGAAAAAGTCACATTCATTTACTTTGCTCTTTTTTCATTTGTTTTTATCAGTAAGTATCAGAATTCCTCAGGGCTTGATCTTAAACCCTGTTCTTACTTCGTTCTCATCCTCAAATAATCTCCAAATAATCCCCAGTAATCTCATCTACTTCTAAGATATTTACATACCATCTGCATAGTCAACAATACCGAAGTTATATCACCAGGCCAGATACTTTTTGAAGTTCCAGGTTTAATTATCCAAATACCATCATGACACCTCCACTGAGATGTCTCTCACTAGCATCCCAAATTTAATTCACCCAAAGAAGAGCTTGTGATTTCCAGGGTCAAAGCACCACCACCATCCCCCTAATAGCCATCCTGAGTTAGCTACTCCTGAGTTCTCTCTAGCTCAACACATTTTATTCCACTCACTCAGTGTCTCATACAGAAAGCTAGGAGTCATTGTTGACGCATTCCATCACCAAACACCATTCTAACTCCAAGATTAATCTCAGATCCGTATGTTTCTCCCTAGTGCCAATACCAAGCCACAGGCATTTTTAACATCTGGACTTTTGCAATAGCTTCTTAAATGGCTTCTTAAATAGCTCCTGATTACCCTTTGCCTTTCTTCAATCCATTTTCAATGAGATGGATTTTCCTACAATGCAAATCTGATCAAGTCACTCCTCTTAAAATCTTTCATGGGAGTACCATCTCACTTAGGTTAAAATTTTAAATTATCCTATTTTATATAATATTCTTTCATCATATTCAAAGAAATTGCCTTCAGTCGGCTTCTAAAACAAGGCTCTGCTTTTTCTTTCCTCAGGATTTTGCCTAGAAATCCTTGTCCCTTAATTTTCCTCCACTCTTCATACCTTCCTATCTTTTACAAATCTTTCTTTCTCATACCTTAAAGTTTCTGATATCGTTCCTAAGAGTTTCTTAACAACTCCCCATTACAATCCCTAATTATGTTATGTTTTTCCCATGTGTAATTTTACATAATGATTATTTGCCCAAGGTCTATCTCCCTTGCTGGAGCTGAAGCTCCGTGATGAAAGGAACACGTTCCTTCGCTTACTCTGTACCCCTGTGTTCCCTGAGTCCAGCCATGGCTGGGCACAGAGGTGCTCAAAATACCCTCAAAGGAGACTTATCTCAGAACTTAGGGTATAGTCACATTCTGAAGACGTGGAGAACTTCCTTTTGTCAAAATACAAAACAATAAAACATGGAAAAAGCAAAACACAACAGAACAACATACAAAAAATAGATACCTCTCTTATTGTTTTAGTGACTTCACAAGATAATAATGTTAGCATCCAGGGCTAAAACCATTATTTTCTTTTTTTTTATTTTATTTTTTTTTCAATATGCCATGTAATTTATTGAATCTCATCAAGGTTCTGGGAGAGAGGTATCATCATCCACATTTTACAGTAAATAAATCAAAGCAAAAATATTAAGTAAACTCAATTAAAGGTAAATTTAGAGCAGAGGGAAAATTCAAACCCAAGTCTTCCTTGCTGAAGCCTGAGCTTTTGCTCATATATTTGTCACCACAATTAACTAGAGTTTAAAATAAATATGAGTATTGCATTATGTGTAACTGAAAAATAAACTATTTTTATTGGCTACAAACCACCACTGGAGAAGGAAAAGGCAACCCACTCCAGCGTTCTTGCCTGGGAAATCTCATGGACAAAAGAGCCCGGTGGGCTACAGTCCACAGGGTCACAAAGAGTTGGACATAACCCAGTGACTAAACAACACAAACAAACCACCACACAATAGATTAATGATCTTATCACTTTTCCATGTTATACTGTTAGGCTTATTATCTAACTTGTCCATTAGCATGAAAAATTTATCAAGGCAGGGACTTTTTCTTGTTTACTTCTACAATACCAGTATCTATAATATAACATATACAGAGATAAGAGGTTCAGAAATATTTGTTGAATAAATGAATACAGTCAAGGACCAAAGGACTAATATTTCTTACTCAACTAATTATTTTATTTGTACATTACCTAATTTAGTCTGAGAATCAACCCTATTAGGCAATTATTGCTATTATTAGCATTGTCATTTTCATTATAAAAAGGGAATGCATGCTAAGTCGCTTCAGTCGTGTCCGACTCTATACGACCCCAAGGACAGCTGCCCACCAGGCTGCTCCGTCCACAGGATTCTCCAGGCAAGAACACTGGAGCGGGTTGCCAATTTCTTCGCAAAGAAAAAAGCAAGAAAATAAGTAATTTGCTTATTTTCTTAAAGTTCACTGAGTTAACTGTCTTCTTAAATCTATGTCCCTTAGCTCTGGGTAGGTTCTTATTTTCTGTCTTGGAAAATAAACAAACTGTCTTTTGTGTTTTGTGTGAACCACTGTGAATTCTCTCTGGGATTTGATTGGTTTGGTTGATAAACCAGAAGTTAGATTTATTGAATGATGTATTTCCCAATATCCTAGTCCATGTCCATTCTCCTCCAAAAGTCTCCCTACAAAAATAAACCCTTTAGAATATAAATGTTCTAATAAGTACAAAGTTAAGCCCTTTGCTGGAACTTTATGTGTCTCCTCCCTTCCAAATTGTACAGGCTCTTAGCCTGATCCATAGGGTGAAGATTTAGAATGCGAGTTGCATGAAAAAACACTTCACAGCTGACTCAAGCATCTAATTCAGTTTTATGCTTTAAAAGCAAATTCTACGCAGCTTCAGTATATCTATGGAAATACTTGTTTTATAGACAAATTTTTTTCAAAGTGAGATTTGACAGTGTTTATAGCAAAACACTTTGTTCTCCAACAGCTGTTTGAACACACACATAAATATGCAAGAAAACTCACAAATATTCTGTTTGCTCTTGTAAATACTTGAAGTGAAAAAATCAGCATTTTACAGTCATTTAGCATAGTGTTGCTAATAATACTTTTCATTTACCAAGCACATATAAACTCAGATATAACGAGGTTTTTTCAATTTTGCTTTTGCCTTTTTACCATCATTCTTTGACCACTAAACTCTAAGTTCCTTGAGGACCGAGAGCATAATTTACAAAACTTTTTATTCTCAGAGACAACCGGTAAAAGTGACATCAAACAAATGCTCAGTTAAGATTCAAATATTAATGAATCTCATTAATGAATGACATTTGTATATTGATTTCATCATATCCGTTCTAATTTCCTTTTTAAAATTCTGAAGTATATTTGTTCTAGTTTGATCTAAAACAAAAATAAAACTAAGAACCATAAACTTTCCTTTGTTGCATAGTATGTACTGTTAATGTTTGTTTGAGTAATGCAATTCATTGATCATAATAAAAGTGTAGATGCAATGGACATTGGGGCACATGGGTCTCTTTCAATTATGATTTTCTCAGGGTATGTGCCCAGTGTGGATTGTTGAGTAATATGGTAGTTCTATTCCTAGGTTTCTAAGGAATCTCCATACTGTTCTCCACAGTGGCTATATCAATTTACATTCCCATGAACAACAAAAATAAATAAATTTTTTTAAAAGTGTAGCACTGAATTTTATAAAATATATTATCTCTTAACTCTCACAACAAAACTATAAAATAGATAGCATAGGTATTATTTACTTGAATATATAGATAAAATAACAGAACATCAGTAATGTTAGACCATTTCCTAAATATAGAGCTTGTGTTTTTCAAATCCAATCCTGATTTCTCTTTGAAATCATATTTCAATGAACATATTCATTGAATTTCTCCAACTGTCCAGGCACTCAGCGAGGCAGCGAATTTAAGAATGAACCCCAAGGCAGCCCTCTCACCTTCACAGAGCTTCAGACTAGTACAAGAGAATTCTATAGTAGAATTTTTGTATAAGTTATATTAGAAAAATTTTCACCTTGGAAACAATAAATGAAGGACTAGAGGAGGGGCTGAGACAGGTAGCAAGGAGAGAATTTCAGAGATACTCAAAATAAGTGTGGTCAAAGGTCAAGCGGTCAAGCCTAGAGGGTATCCCAAGGTAAATGTGGATACAAGCCCAGAGAAACCAGAGTCAGTTAAACTTCACCTTAGACACGCGAGCAAGGACCTGAAATCTGAGTTTGGCGATGAAGCTATTAAGTTACGGATCTTAGAGAAGCCCATCTGATTCTGAGTTAGCTACTTTCAAAGGGAAAAACTGTAATTTTTGCTCTAGAGGGAGCCTTTGCAATGAGTAAAGGCAAAATAGCTCTACCATTAGTTGCTCTAGAAATCTGAGGAAAAAGTAACTATCCCATTCCTAAAAATCCACTTACCTTTTTCAAAATTTGAAAATTTCTGAAAAGCTACTGTCAAAATATGATCCAAAATAGCTTAGTCTTGCAGGTTATAAACATTTTCAAAACTTGTCTTTGGTCTTACGGGGGCTTTTCCCCAGTTTTTCTCACAATTATGTGGAAGCATGTCTTTTTTCTTCAATTATTAGTAGACATTAAGACATCAGAGAAGGCAGTGGCAACCCAGTCCAGTACTCTTGCCTGGAAAATCCCATGGATGGAGGAGCCTGGTAGGCTGCAGTCCATGGGGTCGCTAAGAGTCAGACACAACTGAGCGACTTCACTTTCACTTCTCACTTTCATGTATTGGAGAGGAAATGGCAACCCACTCCAGGGTTCTTGCCTGGAGAATCCCAGGGATTGGGGGAGCCTGGTGGGCTGCCCTCTATGGGGTTGCACAGAGTCGGACACGACTGAAGCGACTTAGCGGCAGCATTAAGACATCATCCTCACAAACTTTATGTTCTTTAATAACTTGAAAGTGAAGTGAAGTCGCTCAGTCGTGTCTGACTCTTTATGACCCCATGTACTGTAGTCTACCAGGCTCCTCCATCCATGGAATTGTCCAGGCAAGAGTACTGGAGTGGGTTGCCATTTCCTTCTCCAAACTTCAGTCAACTGTAAATGTTTTAATTTTCTTTAGAGTCTGCCCCTGCCCCTAAATAAATACCATTATACATATGTCAAAGATCTTTAAAAAGTGTTTTATTGTCACTAGAATCCATGAGTTTGGGTCACAGAGAACAGAGGAATAGGATTCTGTATAGTTTGCAGTTATCCACATTGAAACTTACTCAGTTCTCAATCTTGTTTGGTAGTCAAGTGACTGAGAGATGTTAATGGAGTCTAGGATATACACTACTGGCCATGAACCAGAACATCGCTATCAGCAACCAGGGATGATGCATCTTGGGCAGATCATTCTTACTATGATATCCAAAATGAGACATTCTTGCTTGAAAGATATTACAGAAGTTGTCTATGTAACTGTTCTCTAATTAAATATTCCTAATCAGTCTTGCTTTTCAAGAGTATCATTCTACTAAAGTTCCATCCACTTCTGAATTTTTATATGCCACCACACATGATGCACTCTTATTTATACTCTCTAGTATTTTAATTGCATGGTAGTTAGAGCTCTTCATTGCTGATGTATAATGAGCTCTCACATCACTATGGTATCACAAGCTATTTTTTTCTCCACACTTGCACACACAGTAATTTCTCCCTCATCTTGTTTTAGTGTCATGAGATTTTTGCTTCCAAAGTAAATTGCTCTTCAGTTTTATATAAGTAACTTTTGATTTCTGTCTTCCCATTTCTCTAACTTCTCTCCTTGTATATTTAATATTTTTAACCTGTTTTGCACTATTGATTAATAATACACTACATCATCTAAAATCCTATCTAGATAATATGTCTTGAATCATTTTAGAAGTGATACACACATATATATATATATATGTATGTATATGTATCACTGGATTCAGTCATGTCAAGACAGCCAAGGGTTGGTCATTTTTGATTATTTTTTCTTGTTCATACTGAATCTCATCATTGCTACCAGTCTGGCTTATGGCCAGAAGTTACTGGTTGAGTAAAATATTCCAAAAGGTAATTATTTTACTTAAAATATTAATTATAAAGAGTTAGCAATACAAAAAGATTAAATGCAGACACATATAAAAGATTAAACTTAAGACTTCAAAATTTATTAAAAACTCAAGAAGGTTAACTTGTTGAATGAAATGTTTTCAGTATATAGATTTATTCACTCACAAAACTGTAAATATTAACTGGTCCCAAGCATGTTGAAACAAGAGATTTAAACAACATTTTCAGAATACTGTATATTTGCTTGGCTATAACAAACATGCCCAGTAAAATGTTATTCTTTTGAGATGTATAATTTGTCAACCTTGTGAGGAATGAAGTAGGCTTGTAAATCATGTTCATGAAACTGATAGATGGATTTAGGGATTTAAGATTTCTAGACATTTATAATAATAGTTGCTTATGTCTCCATCCTTCTGAACTAAACTGAAAACTTGTTTAATAACATAAGTGCTTAATGTAATGCAGGACCCAAGAAAATATTCAAAAAACACAGTCAGTAAATAAATCAAGTAATGTATGAATTCAATCTAAAAGGCTGGTTTCCAATATGAATTAGATAAACTCACATCCGAGAGAATAAGCTTACAATTTAATTTAAACTGTGTGTCTGTATTCACATTGTTTTAGAGTGATCTAAGACAAAGTCTTCTATCTTTAAATCATCAGGTCTTATACTTATTTTTCAAAATATAAGCAAAATTTACATTATCCTCTATCTGCACTGATGCAGCCTAAATCCAATTTTTGTTAAAAGCAGAGACTATAATAATATGTTAGATTCCTGTGCATTATTGTGAAAATAACCTTCACAGAAGTCCACTTTATTCAAGTTCTTGCTCAACTTTGGATCCTCTAATAACTCTCACATGATTCTAAGATTAAATATAATTGTTTCATCTAGATATCTCAAGTATTCCATAATCTTGCTCTAATCCACCTTCTCTACCTAAATTTTTCTAAAATTTTCTATTATTCTCAATGAAAATTTCATGCTCAAGTAATTTCTGTATCCTACTCTGAAAACACTATCTCATTACCCCCTTGCCTAGGTTGTATTAATTTCCCTACCTGACTTAATCTCCATGGGTCTAAATTTAACATTTCCTTCAAAATCTTGATAAAAAAATATATCCATCCTTTCTCAATCTTTTGGAATAAAAAAATCAATTAATCTTTACCATACAATTTATCATTTTAAATAAATGTTCTTTATTTTACATTTTTTATGGAAATATACTTACAAAATTAGACAAAAAATTTTACATACTTGTTTTAAATCACCAGGATGCCTAGCAAATTGGTACAGTGCTCAAAAGTTCTTATCAAATTCTGCTTCATTCATTTACAGTATACAAACTTACTTATCACACACACACATGTGTATGAGTGTGCGGGCATACATCTCCACATATTAAAACCTGTAAGTTACTGGGTGAAAGTTTCTACAAATAAACTGGTTACTACATATGGTTTCTAACATGTTCATTCATTCACTCACTCAGCAAATATTTATGGAGGTCTTGTATACAAGACAAGGTTGGTCTTGGCCTAAATCACTGTGGAATTATTCACTTCTATAACTTAGTGTCTCTCTAGAGCCTTACTCATAATTAAAACAAACTCAATCAGTAAGAAGATAAGTGCTCTGTTAAAGAGCTTGTTTATTTTTCACAGCTATTTATGACATTTTCCTTAATATAAAGGTTCAGTTCAGTTCAGTTCAGTTGCTTAGTCGTGTCTGACTCTTTGCGACCCCATGAATCACAGCACGCCAGGCCTCCCTGTCCATCACCAACTCCCGGAGTTTACTCAAACTCGTCCATCGAGTCAGTGATGCCATCCAACCATCTCGTCCTCTGTCGTCCCCTTCTCCTCCTGCCCCCAATCCCTCCCAGCATCAGGGTCTTTTCCAATGAGTCAACTCTTCGCATGAGGTGGCCAATATAAAGGTTAGTGCCAGGTAAAAGATATATATTGTGTTACTCAATCAATAAGAGGATAAGTGCTCTGTTAAAGAGCTTGTTTATTTTTCACAGCTATTTATGACATTCTCCTTAATATAAGGGTTAGGGCCAGGCACAAGATACATATTGCTTTTATTTTTTAATATTGAATACTAGTTTTATGTTGTCTTATAATGAAAACTACCTGGAATTTTCCACTTTGAAAAATGTTCAATTTTAGCTATGGCTGAATAGAGAAAGTAGGGACTGAGCAGATGGCTGTCAAAACACCAGTGTCTACATACCATGGCTGAGAACTTGCACACAAAAATATGCAACTTGGTACACTGTAGACTTTTTCCATGTAAATGCCAAGGGACATCTGGCTTGAAAACTGCAAAATCAATTTGATGCTATTCTATATTTGGTCTGTCTTCCACGAATATTAAATTATATCAGCATATGCCAGAATCCCTGACAGGAGACTGTGTCCCCAGGACCATTTCAAGTCCTAGTACTTTACTTTCCAATATCAGAAAACAGCTGGAAGCTGAAACCTATCTCACATGAAGTGTATTGCTTACAGGAATGGAGTTACTTGGGAAACAGAATTTTTACATCTGAAAGAATTACTACATACCTATTCACAAAGTACATATATACTAATTGTTTCTAAACAGCTTTATTTTTGGATTTCTTTTTAAATTCATCAACACTGTATTCATCTTTGCTGTTAGATTCAATTTTAGTGCACATTTATGCAACTGTCTTAATGCAAATTTTGCCACTGGGCCTACTTGCACTATCAAATTGCAAATAGCCCAGTTAAAAGTTATATAACTTAGCAGAGAAATCAGTATTCTACAAACTCGGTTGCTATAGTGTAAATGTATTTAACTGTCATAGGTACATTTTAAATCTAGTCAAAATACTTATTTCCTTCTGCATGATAGAAAGATAATCAATACCATGATTTTAATTTCCTACAACCTTCCATTCTATTCCAAATTTTATTAAATAAAAATCACAAATACATCTTAGATAAGACAGCCTAGAAAGGAAGAAAGTGAAGAGCATTTTGCTGATGAGGTAAATTAATATTCAAATTAAAACATAAGTTTGAATTGATGGCTAAATTTCACACACACACAAATAATATATAGACAGCTGGTAAACTTTGACACGTGACTGTGTGTTCAGGTGTGCATATAGTAAATGTATCTATGACTGAATCTGCGCTCCCCTTTAAGGGTAGCAAGATTGCAAAATGATTCTGAGATGACAAAGAGCAAGTACTTTTTTCCATTAAAAAGGAATCACTGTAAATTTTCTTGTGGCTCCATGAAGTAGTCAGAACATTTCAAATGTAATTTTTTAAAGGAGCAAAAGCTGCCACGGGTACACTGTACCCTGTCTCCACCCTGACACAGAGCTCACATTCTAACATCACCGCTGCTCAGCAGCTTGAAATGTCCCATTTCCCATTTAAATGCATGAATTTGCACATCATATTGAAAGAAGCAAAAATGGTTTCCTTGATTTAAATTTTTTCAATTTAATTTTAATTCTGATATGGTTCATCTCTACCCCATGGACCCTTCTTAAGTATGATTTCTCCTTGACCTACTAACAAAGCTACTGATGAAAAGAGTAACTGTGGCTATATTAAAGCTAAATGTGAGATTTCTACCTTTATAAAAGAGCAATAACTATTGTCAGATCACTATTTTTTAAAAAAAACTTTAATAAAACAAAATTCATGATTTAAGCATTTAAGTTTTTAAACGGTAGCACTGTCTGTCTATATATTCTTTTAAATGTAAAAACAATGTATATGAATATTTGCACTTTTCTCAGAAATTTACTTGCTAAAGATAACAAGCTACGGGGGCAGGGAGGTGTTCCTAATTGGCACCAGAAAGTCTAATTTATGCAAAAATAGTAGAAATATATACATTTCATCTAATTTTTTACATTTTATAATACCTCAATTCTCTCTTTTCCCAATGACTCAAACTAATAGATTTAATAAATTCAGTCAGATATGGACATACTACATGTAATTTTTCTCACTGCAAAATTATTTTCTATACACTGTGATCCCCAAAATATTTAGTACTAAATTAATTTTTATATTTTCTAAAGTTAAAAGAAGTTATTTCTTGTGGCACTTAACCTTTTATTTTGACCAACTTTAAGCACATTTCTGCATAATCAAGAAATGGAAAGACATTTGGACATACCACTAACATCATGACATAATGTCAATTTAGTTAAATAAATCTTTATCTACACAATAATTGGATTGAACCCATTCCTTGGGCATACTATTCTAGAAATTAGAAAATAAGTTAATCATACTTCCTAAATTTTTTCACATGATTTCATTTATATACTCTCTATATAATAAATACTTAAGTAGATTCAGCATTGAATTATATTTAAGTTCTATATTAAATGTATGAATAACCCTGCTTTCAACACAGTCAGCTTTCACAGATGCAAGGAAGAGAAAAAGAACTTCTCCCAGATTGTTGCTAAAACAGCTACTGAATGACGTTTCCCATTTCAGTGACTAGCTCGTATCCATGCCCCACTACTTACGTGTTCATTATCAACTAGCTTTGGAGCAGTGAGACTGTATTTACTCACTATCTCAGTGTGCGTGTGATCAGTCACTCAGTTGTGTCCGACTCTTTTGACCCCATGAACTGTAGCCCACCAGGCTCCTCTGTACATAGGATTTTCCAGGGAAGAATACTGGAGCAGGTTGTCATTTTCTACTCCATGCAATCTTCATAACTCAGGGATCGGGCCCACATCTCTAGTGTCTCCGGCATTCCTGCATTGGCAGGCAGATTCTTTACTACTGTGTCACCTGGGAAGCTCCATTCACCTAACTATTTACCAAAAAAATGTATTTTTAAGTATTTATAGCAAGTACTATGATATGGATTGAATGACAAAGACAAAAATAATGTTGATATAAAATTGATACCTAGTAAGCTAACAAAGAACATGACTTATAAGTGAATAAGTAAAATCAAATATATACTAAAAATTGATATGTGATATGATAAATGTTAAAAAAGATAGAGACGAAAGCAATAGACTGAATGGGGCTGGCAAGACTGGGGACAAGAAAGCAAAGTGGACTGCCATTCTAGCAATGCAGGAGGAATATAATCATGTCTGAAGGATACTGACAATAGTATGTTGAGACAAAAACCAACAATTCAAGAGATATTAAGAAAGTAACATTAATGAGAGGGGTAATTGCTTAAATAGGGGTATAAGAGAAGTGATCCCCTTCCCTTCCCCTTGAGAAGGGGCTCAAGGGTGATCCCCCAAGTTTCTTTGCTGGCATCCATGAAAGAATGACAGATAAGGTTGAGGGTCTAGACCTAAGAATCTCCAATATACACTTGGAATGGAAGCCAAGAAAATGTTTGCAGATATACAGAGAAATTCTGTGGAACTGAAAAAAAACAAACAAAGATGGAATTCAGAAAAACAGTTGTATGTAAAGATTACACAGAAGACCCTACAGAGGTGAAAGAAACTGTCATCTCTGAAGTCAATGGAAGCGAGTTCTCTAAGAAAGAGGGCGTGCTTAGATAGGTTAAATGTCACAAAGAATTCAGGGAAAATAAAAAACTTCACTCTTCAGATACTAATGCCCTTACTGGTGAGTTTAATGAGAGCTGCTTTATAGAGAGATGGAAAGAATGTAGACTACATCAGTCAAAGAGTGGATGGATATGAGAGAGCACGTATGGAGACAGATGCAGGGGATAGTGTATAATTTTTTTATCTTTTATTTATTTATTTTTTAATTTAAATGCTTTTGTTTTTTTTTCACTTTCTTTTTTTTTTTTCATTTATTTTTATTAGTTGGAGGCTAATTACTTAACAATATTGTAGTGGTTTTTGCCATACATTGACAAGAATCAGCCATGGATTTACATGTGTTCCCCTTCCCAATCCTCCCTCCCGCCTCCCTCCCCACCCCATCCCTCTGGGTCTTCCCAGTGCACCAGCCCCGAGCACTTGTCTCATGCATCCAACCTGGGCTGGTGATCTGTTTCACCCTTGATAGTGTACTTGTTTCAATGCTATTCTCTCAGAACATCCCACCCTCGCCTTCTCCCATAGAGTCCAAAAGTCTGTTCTGTACATCTGTGTCTCTTTTTCTGTTTTGCATATTGGGTTATCATTACCATCTTTTTAAATTCCATATATATGCATTAGTATACTGTATTGGTCTTTATCTTTCTGGCTTACTTGTTTATCTTTTAAAAGGGAAACATTTAAGCAAATGAAATGCTGAAGGAAAAGAAATAGAGTAATATATCAAAAGGAAAACTAAGAGAGAAGAAAAAAAATAATGGGATCAGATTATGGGGAATATTCAAATCCAAGGTGTGACTCAATGTTGGCATGTAGATGTAAATAGTGTTTCTAAATATCTAAACTGGAAACACTAAACAATTTTAAAACTCACAATACTTTTTTTTTCCCCATTTATTTTTATTAGTTGGAGGCTAATTACTTTACAATCTTGTAGTGGTTTTTGTTATACATTGACAGGAATCAGCCATGGATTTACATGTAATCCCCATCCCGATCCCCACTCCCACCTCCCTCTCTACCCAATCCCTCTGGGTCTTCCCAGTGCACCAGGCCCGAGCACTTGTCTCATGCATCCAGCCTGGGCTGGTGATCTGTTTCACTCTAGATAATATACATGTTTTGATGCTGTTCTCTCGAAACATCCCACCCTCACATTCTCCCACAGAGTCCAAAGGTCTGTTCTGTACATCTGTGTCTCTTTTTCTGTTTTGTGTATAGGGTTATCATTACCATCTTTCTAAATTCCATATATATGCGTTAGTATACTGTATTGGTCTTTATCTTTCTGGCTTACTTCACTCTGTATGATGGGCTCCAGTTTCATCCATCTCATTAGAACTGATTCAAATGAATTCTTTTTAACGGCTGAGTAATATTCCATGGTGTATATGTACCACAGCTTCCTTATCCATTCGTCTGCTGATGGGCATCTAGGTTGCTTCCATGTCCTGGCTATTATAAACAGTGCTGCGATGAACATTGGGGTGCACGTGTCTCTTTCAGATCTGGTTTCCTCAGTGTGTATGCCCAGAAGTGGGATTGCTGGGTCATATGGCAGTTCTATTTCCAGTTTTTTAAGAAATCTCCACACTGTTCTCCATAGCGGCTGTACTAGTTTGCATTCCCACCAACAGTGTAAGAGGGTTCCCTTTTCTCCACACCCTCTCCAGCATTTATTGCTTGTAGACTTTTGGATAGCAGCCATCCTGACTGGCGTGTAATGGTACCTCATTGTGGTTTTGATTTGCATTTCTCTGATAATGAGTGATGTGGAGCATCTTTCATGTGTTTGTTAGCCATCTGTATGTCTTCTTTGGAGAAATGTCTGTTTAGTTCTTTGGCCCATTTTTTGATTGGTCATTTATTTTTCTGGAATTGAGCTTCAGGAGTTGCTTGTATATTTTTGAGATTAATCCTTTGTCTGTTTCTTCATTTGCTATTATTTTCTCCCAATCTGAGGGCTGTCTTTTCACCTTGCTTATAGTTTCCTTTGTTGTGCAAAAGCTTTTAAGTTTAATTAGGTCCCATTTGTTTAAAACTCACAATACTTTTAAGTACAAGAGTAGTTTGAAGTTATTGGGGCTTTTTTTGTTTTTTTAGTTATCAACACTTTTTTCTTATTACTGAAGGGAGAAGTCTACAACTGTTGAGTTACCCTAGGAAAAGTTTTTGAAGTATGATACTTCTTTGTGGACACTCTTCTTACATCTATCAATTTTGTCTGCATTTATAAAAATCTAAGAACATGCTGACATTGATGTCAAAGTGCTATTTTTGCTAAATGTCTTGGCTAAAAGTGATAATAATACAATATCTTAAGCACCAAGAAAATTTTGCCACTGAGAGTGAATTTATAACATGTACAGCACTGAACACGTGAGAGTAAATGAGGGTTTCTTGTCCTGATTAATACACAGTGAGAGTTTGTCCATAGGCAGAATTTCTGGTGAGTTTCAAGAATAAGCAAAAATGTAGAATAAGTGGAAATGTGCAGCATTATAACATTCCTTTTAGGTAAAGTAAAATATCAATAGGATCTCAGCTTTAAAATCCTCAAAAATGTACAGTATCTTAAAGCTTCCTGGCCTTGCAAAGTTTTATTTAAATATGGAAAATCAACAAGCCAAGAATTAAGCAAATATCCAGTACAAACCATCTAACCAACTAAGAGCAGCAGTGAGTGCCTCGGTGCTACTGCCCGTGATGTCCTGCTGGGGAGGCATTTACTAGCGTGGCTGAGTTTTCATTGCTGCTTTTCTTTCTAATATTATGTAAAACACTGAGGGAACTCTCCAATGGAGGAAATTTCCTGGAACCATGAAGTTCATAAAGCTGCCTGACAAGCCTTATGGCCTACTTTTGGTCCATGGCCTACTTAAAATCATATTTTAGAGGAGTCTTTTTCTTTTGGAAACAGAGGTAAGTAGCATCCCAAATTAGTCCCTATCTTTTTGTAAAACCTGCAGTCTCTAAAGAAATGACATATATTTAAGTGGAGGAACACAGCAAGCTCTTCTGGCTTTCTTCCCTTTGGCTATTTACCAGCCTCTTGTTTCCTGATCCACAAGTTCTTATCAGGGCAGGACACACTTCCAATTACAAAAAAAGTCACTTCCAGCTTCCTCCTGGGATAATAACACCTGTTCTTGTCTGAGCTATTCAAAAGGATGCTCAGGGCATTCTTTCTCTTCCCTTTTCTCTCCCAAACTGCTGCTAATTCTTATGGCTACAGAAGTAAATACACTATATGTATGTGTGTGTCTGTGTGTGTAGCAAATGGAAAAAAAATGACAAAATAACAGGATAGAGTATCTTAGCACTTGGACATTGATTCTGAGGGGATACAAGGGGCATGCTGCCTGCTGTATACTCTATTTCTTTGTCCAAGTACAAGCTCCATGGATGTGTTCAGTTTGCAAAAGATACACTTATAACACGTGTGCTTTTCTGAAAGTATACTATAATGCAATAATAACTTTATCAACCAGTTTATAAACTCAAGAAAGAAAAATACCACAGAAAGCTAGCCAAAAGATAAGCACTGACAGGGACAGGAAGGTGGGAACCACAGGTCCCATGTTAAAAGCTGCTGGTATTCCAGTGGGACTCCCATTTCACCCCTTTATACCAAGTAGCACTTGAACATTTTTATTTCCAGAATTATGTGCACTTACCATATAATTTTAAGAAATAAGCTATGTTACATATAGCACGCATCTAATTCTCAGTTTATAATTTACTTGAAATCAATGAAAATGCAATTTCAGAATAATTTGCCTTTGTTAATTTTTGTATGAAGAAAACTCAACATGATAGAGCAGTCAACTTATAGATAAAATATTTTGAAATAAGTGATATAATGTGCTAAACAACTCAATATTTTGTTCATTGCATGAGATACTATAATTTAGCAACCAGGGCGCCACATTATTAAGTGGACTATAGTTCAAAAACTGGGATTTTTTGCAAACACTAAGAGTTAAGCCTACTACACACTGAAGTTTGAATCCAAAAGGGAGAAACTTCAAAGAGTTACTAGGGTATTCAAGTTATGAAATGTTCTTCGATGAATCAGTTATGTGAAATAAAAGTTATTCATAAGATGTGATGCTATTAAGAGGTGTAATTGGACACAAGTAATGAAAACATTTCTCTATAGGTGAACACTTCTATTTGCAGCCAAGATCAGCTGTGGCTCCAAATAACTGTAGCTACTTTTCCCCCAGGAAAAAGAATGAAGGTTACCTCCTGGGGAAATGATGCAATCCCACAGGAAAACAATCATTTTCTTGCATTTGACACTGTCCCCTGCAGAAGAACCTGATACCCTGTTTAATCACCCTGATGTCCTGCCCTTATAGCCCAGGGTCTCAGCTCTCTCAATTAGCTCCTCAAGCAGATCATCTTACAGCAAAATATTAATAAGGAATAAAGATATGCAGATTTTTTAGTAAAGAGTACTTCATAGAAAAGAAGAACCAAGATTAAGCAGGAAAAAAACTGGAAGATAGATTAAACAAGGACTGATAATACTTTATTTTTTAAAGAAACATCTAATTAATATTCTTGGAGAGATTTGAAAGGAGAAAAAGAATAAGGTGAAAAAGGAATATTACAATTATTTCTAAAATAAAGTTTCAATACAACTTTTGAAGACAGATATGAATGCACTGCCTATAAAAGAAAAACAAAAGAAAATAGATTAAAAATAGGAGAAAGATGAAATAGAAAATCAATACAAAAAGGTAAAGTTTGAAGAAAAGGAACTTCAAAAAGATACAATGAAGAAACTAGATGGAAGGAATTCTATTAAGAAAAAACAGATAAATTACCCAGACTTGAAATTTTATATAATATAATGATTTAAACTTTATTAGAAGGACTCAGAAAGTTTAGTGTCCATGCAACATTTCTTCAGAAACGATTTGAAGATGTACTCCAGCAAAATGAGAAAATAAACCAAGAAAGAGGAAGGTGTGAATTCCGAGACAAAGTGAATTTAATATAGGAAAACATTACAGAACACTAGGGAGTAATGAATTCAAGTTCAGGCAAAATACAGAGGACTCTGGGCAAAGAGATCTAAAGAAAAGTAGGAATACTTAGAAACAAACTAATGAATTACATATTTTTGAGAGATAGAACAATATACCTGCAAACAGTACAAGAACTAACTCTCAAGATCAGGCATGTAAACAGAATTATTGATATTTTAAAACTGAACCATATTTACATCATAAAAGCTATTTAAGATACATCATAAAAAGATATTAAATAAAATAATGAGGTAACTGTGGATGGTGACTGCAGTCACGAAATTAAAAGATGCTGGCTCCTTGGGAGAAAAGCTATGACAAATATAGTGTATTAAAAAGAGAGTCATCACTTTGCCAACAAAGGTTCGTATAGTAAAGCTATGTATGGATGGGAGAGTTGGACCATAAAGAAGGCTGAGTGCTGAAGAATTGATGCTTTTGAATTGTGGTGCTGGGGAAGACTCTTGACAGTCCCTCCGAGAGCAAGGAGATCAAACCAGTCAGTCTTAAAGGAAATCACCTCTGAATATTCATTGGAAAGACTGAAGCTGAAGCTCCAATACTTTGGCCAACTGATGCAAAGAGATAACTCATTAGAAAAGACCCTGATGCTGGGAAAGATGGAAGGCAAAAGACGGGGGCAGCAGAGGATGAGATGGTTAGACAGTATTACTGACTCAATGGACATGAATTGGAGCCAACTCGGAGAGAGTAGCTTTCCTTGTAGCTCAGTGGGTAAAAAATCTGCCTGCAATGCAGGAGACCTGAGTTTGATCGTTGGGTCGGAAAGATTCCCTGGAGAAGGACATGACAACCCACTCTAGTATTCTTGCCTAGGACTCTGGAGGGCTACAGTCCGTGGGATCGCAAGAGTCGGACATGACTTAACGACAAAGCCACCACCGGGAGATAATGAAGGACAAGGAAGCCTGGCTAGTTACAGTCCGTGGGATTTCAGAGTCGGCAACAACTCAGCAACTAAACAACAAACGGGCCAGAAAGATGGTGTGTAAGAAAGCTAAGTTGTGACTTACAAAAACAGAATATCAATTGAAAGGATATAAAGTTGACAAATTGAAAAATATGAATAGAAGCTTATAAAAAGATTAGGACAAGATAATAGAAATTTTTAAGATTAGGACATGATTTAGCTACTGAACAATAATAACAACAATTATGCTTCTTAAAGCTACATAAAAGATCATCCATCACATGCTTTCTTTGAGTAGGTCCTTTTCTAAAATAATTATTGTTTCTGAAAAGAAATCTGTTATTCAGTGTGACACTATTATTTCACAATCAACTCTAACTTGAAATAACAAAAACACTTTACAGTGTCCAACACACTCATTCATTCTTGCTCCAAGGCAAAGAGATTTGACAAAGAAATATTCTCAATCTATTTTTTCCCATACAAAGTAGACAGGAACATCCCTCTAAATTTTTTAAATTATGCAATGGAAAAAGATGTTATCAGTTAATAAAACTGCTAGTTTCAGGATATTAGATATTTCTGTGCATGTATTAGATCTATAAGGTCTAAGGTAAGATAACTACATTTGCTTTTGTTCTCCCTTAATGCTAACTTTTTAAAAGAATTTTTAAAGATCCAGGACGATAACTATTCAAGGATGGCATTCTTCTTTAAAAATGAACAATTTTCTCTTTCAAAGATAAAGGAAATAATGGTTTTAGGAAAATCACTTGACAAATTTGGAAAACAGAAAAAAAAAATCCTTGCTTAAATTAATTCTTTCTGGAAATATAGGTATCATGTATATTATCAACCCCAGCACTAAGTTCCCGGCACATGACTGCCTAGAAAATAGCAGCTCAGTACCATCTTTATCATCCTCTTACATAATGCACCCCAAGGGATTATGAATGTATTTTTAGTAATACATTATGCATTTGAATAATAAAATTTTCTTAGACTTTATGTTACCAAATTGAGTTGCAAGATGCCAAGCATGTTTACACAGATCTTCTACTTTTCTTAGTGTACTTTTTGATCAGCAGGTGACAAATCCATAGATGCACATATATATACTCACTTGCTGAAATCAACAGTACTCTTATGCACAAAATTTTCTAACTGGAATGCCATAATAGGAACATTTATTATATAAAAACCATAGTGCCTCACATGGAGTAGGAGCAAAATAAAATGTTTTAGTTAAAATTAAAGTGACTTGTTGAACTTAATGAAAATTGAGATAAATTTAACAGATTCTGAGTTATAAACCTTTAAACTAATATTAAATCATGTTAAATTTGTTTAAAGTACTTGAAGACTTAAGAAAAAAAAAACATTTTTTCTTTAATTTTCAGTGATTAAAAAATGTAACTAAGTTCTATTTTGTGGTCCATCAGAAAATCTAAATGGGGTTGTTGAATTGCTTATTTACACATATACACCTACTATATACCTACTATATATACCTACTATATACACAACTTGTGCATAATTGAATTATCTCTAATGAAAAGAAAATGAAATTTTTTTTCTATCCTTATTTTTTTTTCTTTTTAAAGCATTGTTAAAATTAGTACATGCTACATTTCAACATTCCAATGAGAGTCGACTCATTGGAAAAGACCCTGATGCTAGGAAAGATTGAGGACAGGAAGAAAAGGGAACGATAGAGGATGAGATGGTTGGATGGCATCACCAATTCAATGGACGAGCAATCTCTGGAGATAATGAAGGACAGGGAACTTTGGTGAGATGCAATCCATAGGGTCATAAAGAGTCAGACGTGACTTAATGACTGAACAACAACAACATACCAACATATTATATATTACAAATGCTATGCATTTTATATATTTATATATATCCTCAGTCATGTCTGACTCTTTGCAACCCCATAGACTATAGCTTGCCAGGCTCTGGTGTTCATGTAATTCTCCAGAAAAGAATAATGGAGTGGGTAGCTGTCTCCTTCTCCAGGGAATCTTCCCAACCAAGGGACTGAACCTGGATCTCCTGCATTGCAGGCAGATCCTTTACTGTCTGAGCCACCAGGGAAGCCCATTATACATGTATAAACTTGAAGACAGTGGAAGAGGAGAGTGAGAAAGTTGGCTTAAAACTAAACATTCAGAAAACTAAGATCATGGCATCCAGTCCCATCATTTCATGGCAAATAGAAGGGGAAACAGTGGAAACAGTGGCAGACTATTTTTCTGGGCTCCAAAATCACTGCAGATGGTGATTGCAGCCATGAAATTAAAAGACGCTTACTCCTTGGAAGGAAAGTTATGACCAGCCTAGACAGCATATTAAAAAGCAGAGAGATTGCTTTGTCAACAAAGGTCCGTCTGGTCAAGGCTATGGTTTTTCCAGTGGTCATGCATGGATGTGAGAGTTGGACTGTGAAGAAAGCTGAGCACAGAAGAATTGATGCTTTTGAACTGTGGTGTTGGAGAAGACTCTTGAGAGTCTCTTGGTTGCAAGGAGATCCAACCAATCCATCCTAAAGGATATCAGTCCTGGGTGTTCATTGGAAGGACTGATGTTGAAGCTGAAACTCCAGTACTTTGGCCACCTGATGCAAAGAGCTGACTCATTCGAAAAGACCCTGATGATGGGAAAGATTGAAGGCAGGAGGAGAAGGGGACAACAGAGGATGAGATGGTTGGATGGCATGACCGACTCAATGGACATGAGTTTGAGTAAACTCCAGGAGTTGGTGATGGACAGGGAGGCCTGCCACACTGCACTCCATGGGGTCCCAAAGAGTTGGACACGACTGAGTGACTGAACTGAACTGAGGAGTATTCCTTACATGTGTGTCAGTGAAAGTTGCTCAATTGTGTCTGACTGTTTGCCACCCCTTGGACTATACAGTCCATGGAATTCTCCAGGCCAGAATAACTGGAGTGGGTAGCCTTTCCCTTCTCCAGGGGATCTTCCCAGTCCAGGAATCAAACCCAGGTCTTCCGCATTGTGGGCAGATTCTTTACCAGCTGAGCCACAAGGGAAGCATTCCTTACATAATTATGCCAAAAATATTTATCCACACTAATATATATGTCATTGGTTAGTTCTAGTGTTAGACATTATTAATAGCCCTGTTATAAGCATTTTGGAATGTGTTTGGAGTACACATTTCTCTTGATTATTTGCCTACAAGTTGAATTATAGCTTCACAGAGTATTATTTATTACCTTCAGTAAATAATGCCAATGAGTTTTCCAAAGTGGTTTATCCTACATACCTGCATACCTGTTTTTAAAATGTTTTTATGTCTAATCTGAATCTTAGAGAAAATTTTGGCTCTGTTTGTTATTCAGATAATGGTTCTTGTTCTATTATACATAGTAATTTAAAATTTTACTTGGTTTTATTGTTATCCATCATCATAGATGATAGTTTAAACTGTTTTTCAGCTAGACAGAGCTTCTGTGGCATTCAACATTTAAGCCACAAAGGGTAAAAGAAAATTTTTCTGTCAAAATTGTATTCTATGCAGATGACAGGACCTGGTTCTTCTAAACAAAGAAAATCTCCTGCTGATTGAAGTACAGGCAAGAGTGGTGGTTTTTCTCGGTTGGAAGTAAGCTTATATATTGTACATCTAGTTTCCATTGTCTTCAGTCCAAATTTACACTACAGTCAAAAGCTAGAATACAAAATACAAACGGTGATTTTTAAAATGCATACTATTGCAAAAATAAGCAAACCCAAGATGCATAAACAACTTGCAAGACAAAAAGCTGTATTTTTGTGCATCATTTCCATTTTCTTATGCAGACGACATAAAATAGATCTTTTCATTAGGAACAATGAGGAAAAGTATATTTATTTAAAGAAATGCCTTCCTTTCATAGTCATACAAAAATTTTAAAAAACTAGAACAAGTTTAAAATTCTGGAGTGTTAGGGTATTAAATTTCTTAATAAAGTTAGAGTTGACAAGAATATGGTCAATAAAATTAATTATCAAAGATGGTGCGTTTATATACATTTAAAATGTTCAGTACTTTCCATGGTGCAATGAAAGTCAAACTGAAAGTGAAGTCACTCAGTCGTGTCCAACTCTTTGCGACCCCATGGACTGTAGCCTACCAGGCTTCTCCATCCATGGGATTTTCCAGGCAAGAATACAGGAGTGGGTTGCAATTTCATGGTGAAATACTTGTGAACAATATTACACTAAACAAAATATTTTTTAAAAAGTATCTTTATAATCTATAATAAAGATAAACTAGGGAGAAGCAAAAGTGGCTGAGATGCTGTTTCCTTTTCCTTAGGGGTTCACAAGCCTCCTCCCCCTTTCTGCCTCTCATTTGTCACCAATGCTTCTTACATTTACACATGATATTCATGATCTCACAGTAAAGACCACAGTGACAATCCTGATCAGCCTAAACTTATACATGTGTTTTTAACGGAAAGGGGGGAATCTCCGGAGATTTGATATGCTTAACTCAGATAACTTCTCCTTAATATCCGTACTTGACATGTGTCTCCAAATAAGATTATACTCAGTTTTTAACCTCTAAATTAGTATCATTTAGTGACTATTTTTACATTTTTAATGATGAATGGTCTATACTGAGTTCAATCTCAGACAAGAGTGTTCTCAGCTATTTTGAAAAGCATTAATCAGTTACCTTGGAGTAAATTTTATTTATCATTTGAAGAGATTCCTTAGTTATGTTTCAAAGCATTAAGGCTTGATAATTCTTCCTAACAGAATATAATACCTGTGTGCTCGCTTCGGCAGCACATATACTAAAATCAGAATATAATACCTGATATATTCATTATTGGTTAGAGTCTAATGACAACATTGAATGCTTATTATTTCATATTGGAGAAAGAAATGGGAAACCCACTCCAATATCCTTGCCTGGAGAATCCCATGGATAAAGGAGCCGGGTGGGCTACAGTCCATGGAGTCGCAAGGAGTCGGACACGATTCAGCACACACACACACACTATTTCATAGTATCCTTATGTCCTTACTTGTTCATATTTATGTTATCTGCTTACTAGGTAGATTTTATATTCTTTGTTTTAAATATGGGAAGTTAAATAATTCTTCCATAGTCAAATATCTAGAAAGCGTGCACAGGATAAATGGTGTATTTCTTCTGCTTTGTACTCAGAAAACACAACTTCAGGGAATCTTAGTAACACTAAAGAGCCATCTGAAGGCAGGTTTTATATGAATTCTGATACAGCTGAAATCTAGATGATGTAATGATGAAAAACTTGAAGTTAGAATGATTAAATGTGATGTCTGGTACTCAATAAGTTGAAACAATGAATGTTTGTGCATGAATGAATAATGAACCAAAAGATGTTGCACCTAAAACCAGACCTGCCTACTGAAGTGGTAAAAGTGTAAAGGGGATGCACCTAGCTCCTGATTTTGCTAGATAGTTCAGACAAATGTGAAAAGTACATAGGTTACAAAGTAAAGTGAAACTGAAAATCGCTCAGTCGTGTCTGACTCTTTGCGACCCCAAGGACTATACAGTCCATGGAATTCTCCAGGCCAAAATACTAGAGTGGATAGCCTTTCCCTTCTCCAGGGGATCTTCCCAACCCAGGGATCAAACCCAGGTCTCCTGCATTCCAGGTTGATTCTTCACCAGCTGAGCCACAAGGGAAGCCCTGGTTACAAAGTAAGAGGACCAGAAAAGGCATAGCTGAGGGATCCATATCATCTTTCTCCTCAAGTGCACTAGACTCCATTCTCCTCTGACTCAGTTTCCAATGTTGGTCTTGCCTCACATCCCTTCAAGAAATAAGAAGCAACGAGACAGTCCTCCCATGTTCATACCACTGTTGCTACAGAGGAAACAATACTCTTCTTATCAAAGACCAACCTCTCCACATGTGGTCTGTAAAGTCTGTATTACAACCTCTCCCACTTTCTCAAGGAAATCTTGCTCTATTTTGATGTCTAAAAGATGTCTCAAATTCAACTCTCTATTCCCCAGCCTTTCCTCCCTAAAATCTTACTCTCCTCCCAATCTATTCCAGCACTTTCAATGGCATCCTTATCTGTGTAATTGCTCCAGATGAAAATCAGGATCTATCCTTGATTTCCCTTCCCTAACTACCTTAATTGAACTTTATCCTTTTCCTCTTATCACCTACATCCAATTCAGCAGTAAGTACTGTTCATTCTGCCTGCTAAAGTATCCCATATACATCTGTTTTTTCTCATTTCCATGAAATCCACCCTACATAAGCCACCCTCATATCTGGGTTCCCTCAGCATCCTAGCTGGTCTCCCTACTTCAGCTTCTGCATCCTAATGATAAGTTCTCCATATGGCAGCAACAGAAATATTTCTAAAAGATGTCAGAAATAATACACATCTCTACTTATAATCTATTTAGAATAAAATGCAAATGTCTCTCTTGGCTTACAAAGCCCTATATACTCTAGCCCTCTTCACTTCTCTGGACATTTCTTTCTAGAATAGGAACAGTCTATTTCTCTAACCCATACCCTCAATGCTCCAGTCATACCAGCTTTCTACTGGTTCCTATAACTTGCAACTCTGGATTATTTTACTAGGTCTTCCCTGATCACCTTAAAAACTATTTGGTCATTTGTTATACTATCAGTCTACATATTTAAAAACTTAATAAAACTAAGAACATAAAAAAAGGTTGAAAGACTAGTGATATTTGGACATACTTAGCTTCATTTTTAAAAGTGAGTTTCATACCATAGTCTGATAGCTATAGATAATACTTCAAGAAGAGATGGAAATTTGTAATATGATTATGTTGAAGGAGAAGGGGACAATACAGCATACTTAAGGTAAACATTTTATATGTTCACCTTCCTACTTAAGGTAAACATTTTATATATTATCACATATGAGTGGTGCATTTGCCACTGACTCTAAATAAAGCCTTTAAAATCTATATCCCACAGACAAAAACATAATCAGTTTTTGAGCCAAGCACAGCAGGTTTGAAAATGATCTTCTTTCCATTGTGCTTTAATTTATTTAATAAACTAAAATAACATAACTAGAATTGTCAATGGAACATTATTTATTCTTTATGAACCACCACCTTGGTGAACCAGAAAAAAGAAATACAATATTATTCTTGTCCTTCAGTGAGCAAGCATCTTTTTCACAGTATCTTTTCACTAAGACAAAAACCCATTATCATTAATGAAAATGAAATGATTTTGAGAGACATGTAAAAATGATAACTATTTCCAGTGATATCTAAGAAGGAAGCATGCCAAAAATGAACAAAATATTATTAATATCCAAAATAAGTATGCATTTTATCTATAGGAAAATGGATAAATTATTTTCTTCATAAATAATTATAACAATTTTAATCATTTTAATTCCAAATTATAGCAGTTTTAAGGAAACAATTTAAGGGGGGCAATAGTACTGGAGACTGGAGTTATTTGCTGAGAGAGATAGTTTTAAACAGATTAACAGTGCATAATGTTATTGTATTATATCAGAGCTATAACTATACTAATAGTAAATGAGTTACAAAAATCAGTAAATTTATCATCTATATTCTGTGTATGAGAATTTCAAATAAGAGCAAAATCTAGGTAAAGAAATTTTAAATGTCGCCTACTGAGAAATAGTAAGAACACATTATCTAAGGGTTGTGGATGGCCGAGTTTTGAACTACAATATTATCTTTGCTTTGCAGAAAGACAAGGTACAGTATGGTATTGCATGAAATGACTAAAATTAGCCTTGAAAGTCTACAGTAGGGTCCTGGGTTGGAGGAAATAAAGGGAGAACATAAGCCATAGTCTGTCTAGGAACTCAGTACTGTCCTGCCCTCATTAAATAAATTTTCTGTATTCAACTTTAAACCTACTCACTTTTACAACTTTTGCATGTTAGATAAAATTTACAGGAAAAAAAACAGAATGATAAAAGAGTCTCAGTGCATTTAGAATTCTATCTACTCATTATCCCCTCCCTTTACCATTTAAAATGAATTACCAGGAACATGTTTAAAAAAAAAAAACTACCAAAAATAGTTTTATAAATGAGCCAGATTTGTTGAAAAGCTTTCCTCCTGACCCTGAAAGTGAAGTAAACAACAGTAGGAAAAACAGGTGTTTTCAGAACAGATTTCAAGAGTGTATCTTCGTGAAGGTCTTTTCTTTGCTCAGTCTTGATACCAGGCACATGACTGCCACCTTTGATGCTCGGAAAGACACAAAGATGGATGAACCACCTGGGCACAGAGTAAGAGCAACTTCTCTCTGTTAGGTGTATCCTAACTTAATTACATAAATACTTGAAAAGACAGCTCACAGTAATTTCATAAATGTGCAAAGATGTAGGGGTGGGTTAAGGCTTCCTAAGAGAACAATCAGCAGAGCTCTTTTCTCCACAGAAGGAGCTGGGGGAGCATTTCTTAACACCAGTTACCAAAAGAGCAGGGACCTGATTTTATAAATGACTGGTGACTGCCAAGTTTGCCACCAAAATGATGTATGAGTTTAATTTCGATTACTCCTAGGAAAGTAGTCCTGGATGTCTGGCCTTAGAGCTGAAGGGTCTATTAGTGAAGAATGAAAAGAAAGAGAAGAAGAAAAGCAAGTGGGTTTGCAAAGTAAAATGAGCGAGGTGGGCTATTGTCCACACAGATAAATGGAATTAGGAATAAATCTGCTTTTCTCACTAATAAAATTTGAATATGAAAAAACAAACGTGAATTTTTGGCATATGGATGTACATGTATGCAGAGATAAAGTCATAGACTAGGAAACAAATACATTAAATAAAAAGTCATATGACACTTGCTTTAGCTCTAGACCATTCACCATCCCAGCAGAACTACTAAAACATCTTCCAAAAGTTCTGAGACTCTAAGTTAGGGAAAATACATATTTAGAGAACCAGGAATGATGGATTGCATAAAATATCTATCACCATGAAAAATAAAGAAACTACATTTGTCTCCTCCATCTTCACCCGTGAATGTTTTTCCTATTTTGCCTTAATGTGAAATGTCATAATATACTAGGAAGTGAGAAGTCAATTCCACATTATGACCTTAGAGTCACTTTTCCCTATTTGAAATAGGAGAAAGGTATGTTGAATTTAAACAGATCATGAAAGTTTTTAAATCCCTTCTCTCTTGAGAGAAGTTTCTAAATTAGTGAAAATTGATTTCCTCAAATCCACTATGTATGTGAGCATTTGCCATACAAAAATTCTAATTATCAGAGCTGTATCCTCCATTTCACCTGAACCAAAAAGAAAAAAACAAATTAAAGGAATATTGTAACTTTCCCATCTTTTCAGGACTGTTTGATAGGGATACTTTCAATGTTGCTATATTTCTGGGAGAAAATTGTCCTGGCTTTAGTACACGTATGGTCCATTATTACCCAGATTTAGAAAATATAACTTGGCCCCAAGATATATGCAGGTTCTTTAGAGTTCACAATTTAGAATTAACATCTTTGATTATAAAATGATATTTAAACCTTTTAAACAAACCAATTCAATAACCAGTTTAAATCTGATTTATTACTGTTGCTACATTGTTCCTAACAAAGAAACTTGCAATAATCCCCAACAGCTGCTGGCCCACAGGTGCAGCCGAATAACCCTGAAACACTGCGCCAGAATCTAGAATCAGTTTTGTCTCCTTCACTGTTACAGTCGAGCAAGCAGAACAACTGGAGCATTTTTAATCTTACCTTAATGCCCTTCAAAAACAGAGGTGGGAAACAGGACCCCACCGTATCATCAAGAAAGCATACTCCCTGTCATTGATAATTGTTCTCCAGAGTCATGCATTTTATGAGTTACATATAAAACTTATAGGGAAGGTCATTTTCTGAAATCGGAATGCAGCTGGAAGGCAGTAAGAATCACATTGTATATATAAAAAACTCAGTGCCTGAGATATCATATTCAAGGGTTTAAATCTTAAGAAGTGCTCATTTGCAATCTGTGAACATATATTAAGGCAATTTAAACTATTTCTGTCCTCTGGCCCCGAATCTACATTCATATCTTTTCCTTCTAACTGCTTCTACCTTTTTGAAAATGGACATTTGAGAAGCCACAAAAGGTCAAATATTTAACTAATGACTCTGCTTTTCAAAAAATTTCTTCATTTTTCTGAAGACTCATTTTAATGTCTATCTCCAGCCTGGGTTTCTGGAGTAAGTACATTGTGACTTTTTAAAATAATTATCCCAATTAGAGGAAATTATGGAATATTAGTCAAAATTTGGGGGACTCTATTCTTGAGTTTTTGTGATTCTCAGCAAGACTTGGAGACTCAGTTTTTACTATCGATGACACAGAAGTAACACCAGCATGCTTTATCTTCTGCAATTGTGGTACTCTTGAAAATTTGTGTGAACTGAAATTTGAAAAATAAAATTACAAGCTCTGAATACATTAGGGGAAAAAAATCAATATTAAAAAACCTCAAGATGAATCCTTCTGACAAGTGAAGAATCCTTTTATACCCTAGTTTGAAAAATAAATTCCATTTTTAGTGTTTAAAAACTTTCACTATCTCCAAAGTGCTTGGAAGCAAAAAGAATTCCTAACACTTCAGAGATTTTGGTCTGGGTAGGAAGATAGTTAACTTATTTCTACACTGACTCAAGTATTTTATAAGCAATTTTTATACTAAGTGAGTCTTTCTTTTACTAAAGAGTTAACATCTGTACTCTCCAAAGACATCCAAGGGAGAAGATAGTTTCCTCAACACCACCAAGTGAGATTTCAATGGTATGTCTTTCTTAATTAATTGTAGTTGGTAGATACTGGCATGTTTAATAGGAATGAAGCTATTCTCCTATAGGAAGTTGTTTTACAGTAGAAGTGATAAAATCAGCCACTTCTACCTAGGTCTTTGGGTTATGCATGCCAATGGAAAACTCACAGACCACGCTGCAGTAAGCACTCTACATCCTGGGTACAATGTGTATCTGTAGTCCCTACAATGTTTTCCAGAAGATTAAGTTGATTCTGTGTGAATCATTTGGAAAATTCCTACAAGTGATTCTATCCAAAATGTAATCGTTCCCTGACAAAGATCCTGGCAATACACAGACCTTGACTCTATCACTATTTAGGGAACATTTTAAAGCTAGGAAAAAAAATGAAAAGATTAGCTATCTTTGAATGTAGATTTTTGTCAGCATTCCTTTACTTATGGAAATAGAATTTTTTGTTTTTGTAGCTAGGTTTAACAAAAAGCAAGAATTAATAAACAACTGCTTTGTTAAGAGACTCCATATAGTCAAATTAAAGCAACATCTTAGGGTTCTTGTAGACCTAGGATCAAATACAAGCAAAACTTATAGTTCTCATGGATATAATCAGACTAACAATATTTCCATTCTCCCAAAGTTATGATGAAATTGGATGATGGATGTCAATTCTTATGTGACTTTGTACTCGATTTTCAGTACTGGAAGAAAACAAACGTCTTTTACCTTTACTAACTTTGGATGTTTTTTTAAAGGTTGGCAGCCTTATATTCCCCTATATCCTAAAGGAGTAATCTTATGATCAAAAAGATGGACAGCGACACTTACATCAGTGAAGGCATGCAGGGATTCTGCAAGCTCTGCCACGAAGATTAATACCAGCCTCTAAGGCAACACCAGCATCCCATCGCACAGTTTAATGACAGTATGTGCATGAACAAAATAAGCATGTTGTCACCATCTTCCATGACTTCAGTCCTGAAGTATCCTGTGTTGTATACATTGGTTCCTTTCTTTAAAACAGTACAGCTGCTAAAACAGTAAGGGAAGTTTCTAGAGGATCTATTTCATTAGGTTTAAAACTGCCCATAAAATCTGACAATTTGTGTCAGCGATGCTGCTTGGAAGCCAATAAAGCCAGCGCACCATGGCAGGTCGCATGAAACGCCAGCAGTATCTCCATCATCTGATGAATCAACTGCACCCCAAAGACAAACTAATCAACACAGACCATTTTACTGACAATACTCTTGTGTTCCCGTATTTCAGAAAGGCAATTTAGCTATACTTGATGTGTAGCAGCTCTTAGGAAAAAATGGCAGCTTAAAATGGAGAAAGCTGGCTATTAATATTTTTGATGTAATCCTCCACCAGAAAAGCACTGGCCAAAGAGATTCCTTTCACTAACTCTCCATTAGTGGTCAGAATGTTAGACTAGTTTTCATGTGTGATTTACATATATATGGCAACACTTTGATAATCCTGTTTGAGTCCACATATCTTAATCAAATAGCAGTGATCAGATATCTCATGAGGAAAAAAGGATGTATTTTCAATAGATTCCAATGCTACAGGGAAATTATGTTTTGAAAGCAATTAAGTTTCATGTATAGCATCTAGAATCCCCAATTCACTTAATAGTAAGGAACCTACTATGTGCCAGGCATGCAATGTATTTGCCCAACATTATGCGATGCTCAGGGGACACAGAGATGACAGGCGCAGTCTGTTTTCCAGGAGATCATCTATAGTAGAGGAAACATCAGCAGTGTTACCAAGAATTGCTTAGGATCCTCATACTTTGCCTTTCCCCAGTATTCTCTCTGAGCTTCCCTAAAACCATCTCAACTAAATATGATCTAAATAAAACACTGCTCTGCCAATGTATCTTAGAGACAAGTCTCCTTGGCCCCCTTCTACCAGATTACTTCCCCTAAGCCCTCTGCAGGGCCACTTAAGCCCATGATGGGAAACAGACATAAACTTTCAGTGGCAATATCATGGGATAAATGACATAACTACAAAGATCACTGTAGCCCAGAGTGATGACTGGTAAGGGATTAAGACATCAGGGGATAATTTCAGGAAATTCTTAAAGGGTGAGGACACATTACCCATGTAAATAAGAGGAAGTTTAGGAGAAGGCAGGCAGAGGGGCAGCCTTTGAGACAGTGTGCGCAAGTTGACTGCACAATAACTACAAAGGGCTCAGCATGACAAGAGCTCAATGTGTCAGTGGGAGGCGTGTCAAAGATTAGCTTGGGCTGATGAACCAAGGACCAGATTATAAAGGGGATGCATGTCTTATTAAAAGTCCAAATATAGATTTTATATTGAAGATCATGATACCCACAGAATACTAAGCAAGAGAGATATGATAATGGGAGAAGGAAGAGAGGGTGGCAGATAACTAACTTAAGAGGCTGTACAGAAATCAAAGGAAGAAATATATTTAGATTCCAAATGAAGGTACTGACTGTAGGACTGGAAAGCAGCAGATGGATTTTAGAAAGAGGTTAGAGGCAATACCCACAGCATTTGGTGGCTGAGTGGATAGCAGCTGTATACACCAGCGCCAGGGGGAGGCTTGTGGTGTGGACAGTGGGTGAATGGGGCCATTCACCTCGATCAGGAATACAGAAGAAGAAATAAGAAATCACAACACCTAGGCAGCACGGTAGTAAAGAATCTGCCTACTAATGCAGGAGACAAGAGACAAGAGTTTGATTCCTGAGTTGGGAAGATCCCGTAGAGTAGGAAATGGCAACAAGCTCAAGTATTCTTACCTGGAAAACTCCATGGACAGAGGAGCCTGGTGGGCTATAGTCCATGGGGCTGCAAAGAGTCAGAACACAACTGAGCGACTGAGCAAACATGTGTTTATATATACTCTTTCCCTTCATTGAGGCATCTTTGGGTCAGTCTATAAAACTTTAGAATGACTGGAAATCTTATCCAGAATGAAACTAATGCAACTATTCCTTTAAGCACAATTTATTAGTCCCTGTGTATTTTGCACAGGAGCTAGAATTAAAATAGTTACTATTACTGGAAATATTTTAAAGTAATGAGAAATCAGCAAGGTATCGATTACCCCAAAATGTGGAAAATACCAGTATTAAAATGTGAAAATAGCAAGTTTTCTTTATATTGTTATTACATAAAAACAATAGATAATGTTAGTAACTCATTTTTTTAAATTTCAAGGCTGAGCTATTTGAGTGGGCTAAGAATGAGGCAGTCACTATCCACTCCTCCAAGAAAAATGTGTGAGATGTATATCTTTAAAAATTAATGAAGAAGGAAGAAAACAAAGAAAGAAGGATGTACGGAGAGGAAAATGAAGGAGAATTTAAACTCACTGCATTATACAAATCTAATCAACATAAACACAGTGGCCAACATTAAGACTGTGAATAAACTCTGGGAAAGGAACTTTAGTGTTTTTACACAAAAAGAACAATAAATACATAACTTACAGAAGTTTTTATCCAAAATAAGACACATTAAATAGAATTTTATTTCCATTACATTGTCTTTCCAAAAAAAATTTCTGAAAATTCAGCATATTTTATACAAGTTTCTAATGTTATTGAGGAATTTGATAATCCCTTAAGGTTTTACTTGAAAATTTGGATCACATAAACTGAAATCACGATGAAATTATGTCAATAAGCACTAATTATGAATATGTCCCAGAATGTACTTAGTGGGAAATGTGTTAAATTTCAAATAATAGATTATGAACCATCAAAGATATTAATAGCATTTATAATTTGACAGTAATTAGAATGTGTCAAAACATGAGCATATACTGTAATAGGATATAAAAAATTTAGAAATAAAGCTAGAAAATAGGAAAAGTACATTGTTCTTAATTTTCAAATTAAAATCAAAATAAGAAAAACAAGAAACTCAGTCTATAATTTAGTCAATGAATTTAGGTCAAACTGTATTTACTAAAAAGACAGTATGTCAGGTTCTAAGAATTTAACAGTCCACAAAACAAACATGATCCCTGCTCTCACAGAATGCCTCAGGCTAAATTGTTCAGAAATACATATGGGTATAAATCAGTGAGTACTGAGACAGGGGTTTATTTGACTGAAAATGACCATCACCATCATACCCCTGGTTTGGAAACTGATTTTTCTAAAAGATATTTCAAGAGCTAGCAGTAGTTTACATGTCCACCTTGTTCTGCTTTACTGCTACTACCAAATCAATGTTTTCTTTCCCTCCACAAATCTCACTTTATTTGAATCTTCTATAATCAAGCTATCCCACCTATTATGTCCCTCATTTGCTTTCAAAAAACCACCCTTTCAGTCATTTCAAAGTATAGCTTTCAGTTCACCTTCCTTCCACCTCTACTGTAAAATCTACACATGTGACTCACCCAGTATTCAGGTCCCTGACTTCCTCGAACTGTTTTACTATTATCCATCACTCACTCTTGTATCCCATTACAAGTTATTCCTTTCTATTCTCAATCTCCTCCTACCTGCCATCATTCCCTCCTGTGGCTTAATGATTCTAAGATCCATCATTAAAATCACTGCATTACAAACCTCCCCACCTCTACGTCTCTTCTAAGAAATCTACTTTATTCATTTGCTTAAAACTCATGAGAAATTCTGAATATCTTATTATAGGTATGGACTCTCGAATAGCCAGCTTGTGTCTACAGTTCCAATCTTGACCCATTTTACTCTTCCCCTCACTCTAGCCACACTGGCCATTTCTGGAACCCATCAAACCATTTCTTACTATTATGCCTATCCACTTTTTCACCATTCTGCCTTATGACCTTATCTCCCTAACTCTTGAATTGCTAGCCTCTTTCTCATTCTTTTTTGTGTCGGTTGCAATGTCACCTCTACACAGAGTCTTCTCCAACCATTTCATCTAAAATAACTTGACACGATGACTTTCTATTACACTGCTTTATTCCCTTCATAGCACATACTGATTATATAGCTATATTGTTTAATTACTCACTGGCTATCTCCTGCACTTGACTTAAAAACTCCATAAAGACAAGGGCCTTATTTTGTTTACTTTAATGCTACACATTAACAGATATTAAATTCGTATACAATTAACAGAAAGAATAAAAGGGAAGTAAGATGAGGGTAAGGTTTTATTATATACCTCTCAAAAATCTAAAACTAGTGAAAAAGAAAAAAGAAAAAAGGGAGCGGGGAGGAAACTGGATAAAGGCAATCAAAACATAATAAAAACTTCCAGTTATAAGCTAAGTACTAGGAATGTAAGCAACATGAAAAACATAATTAACAAGGCAGTATATTAAACATAAAAGTTGTTAGCTCTCTCCACATACAAATTTTTTTATTTAACTTTTTATCTCATGGATATTCACTAAACTTGTTATTATAATCATTTCATGATGTATGTGAGTCAAATTATTATGCTGTACACCTTAAACTTATACAGTGCTTTATATCAATTAAATCTCAATATAACTGGAAGAAAAATAAATGAATAAGTAAAAACTGATTTAGAAAGAATAACTAAAAATAGTTTAAAAAGAGTTCAATATTTATTTACCCATCAATACCCCCCAAAAATTAGTATACACACCAAGTCTACTAATTACACTTTTATTTTCGTTGCTATAAAGAAGAAAATAAGTCATACAAATGTACTTTTATACAAAAACTGGTTATAATGGACATAAAATTTCACTAATAAAAAAGAGAAAAATAAGTCAAATGGGGGGTGTTTCATACAATAAGAAAGCAATATATAAATTTAATTTTTGAAAACTGAAATCAAAGTAGTATGAAAAATATATAGATAGAAATCAGAAATTCACCTGTAAGAGAATCAGATTTAAATTATTAAATAACAAAGATATGCTAAATCATATTTTCATAAAATGCTGAGATTCACAAATATTAAGTAACTGAATATATCATTTATGAGTCATAAATCTAAAGAATCATGGGATTTCTTTATTAAATACTGGTTCTTACCAATGTCTCTCAAACTCATCCTACAGAAATCTTCTTCAGCTACCAGGTAAATACAATATTATGCTAGGTATAATAAAAGTATGTTAAATATATATGTCATCTGACATATAATATCTATGAGAATTTTCATTCACAAAAATGATTTCTATTTGCTGTCTATATAATTCAATATGATGTTTACATGCTCTTTATTTCCTCTGCCAAAAAACTCTATCTATAATAATAATTTTTAACTATTTTTAAATTTCTACAGGGTAGAAGATTATACTATATACATGATCAGGATTTGTATGTGTTATTGATAAAAGTAACCTTGGCAAAATATACAGTAGAACCTACATTCAATTTAATCTTCAGTTTCAAAGATAAAACTACATAGGTTCGACTAAATGGGAATAATACAAATCAATAAACCAAAAGTACTCAACTAAACACTGATTCAAACTACCATAAGGAACTCAAAGTATAAAGACTCTAAATAGCTCAGATTCAACCCCTTTAGTATTCCTTTAGCATTCACATTACAAACTCTGGCCTACGGTCCCAGAATGGTTCCATAACCTTGGTGTGATGCACTAAAAAACATCTCCATTCACAAATTTGGACCATTCAACCAGTGGGAAACTGACTACACTAATAAAATAATGCGTATCCCAAATCCTGGGAGTTCTTCAAAGAAAAATCTTTCATATTCCTTGCTTTTCTCACCTGTATTTCTCACAGAGTTATAGGTATGTAGTCATACCACAAAGATTCCTAATCTATCTTTTTGATTGGGACCATCAATTTTCAGCAGTTTCAGTTATCACAATCCATTATGCACCATTCCTTAAAGTTGTACTGTCATAAATATCTAATTCTCTGGTTCATAGCATTGACATAGCACTAACCCTTAAAATCTGATTCACAAAACTGCTGCATTTCTCAAGCATAATATTCCCGCTAGAAATTATGCCATCAGTTTATTAAATGCCAAAGAATATTGTTCAAAAAATCCAAGTTGATTAGTCTTGGATTTAATTCAAATATCCACAATTTGGACTTTTAATATCTCACTGGATTTAAACATTCTATTAATTTTTCTTCTGAGTCTATAAATCACATTAATTAAATGAAAAGAGCATGTGGAATGAAGAGACGGCTCCTTTCATAGATTTCTTGTTTAAGAATCTCTCTCTCGTGTACACACGGACACAGACACATTACACACACAAGACACACTGTAAAAGTTATGTTTTTTTTTTTAATTATTACTCTGCATCAAAAAAGTCTACATATTTTCTTTCATGCAGCCAGGAGACTCAACCATAACACTGTGTATATTAGGCCTATGTTAATTTTCAAAAATTAACATAAAGTGGAGCAAGGATGCAAGTAAGAGTGCATCTCAGGATGCAAGTCCTGAGAAACTCACAGGAAACAGAATAGAAATGTACAGCTAGCCTGTAATGATGTAATACATTCTCAATATATTAATATATAAAGTCTAACATATATAAGTAAATATGAGTGTAAATTTCCCATCCCCTTTTGAGTTGCCTAGCAACATGAAGGCACCCAGAAACACTGTCAAGACAATGTTACTGAAATTTGTGAGAATTAACAATTTCACTCATTGTTAAGTCAGGACCTACCTATCTACATTAAATCTAAATTCTTTGTGGATAGTCTTTCAGTTTCTGCTGCTAGTAATGTTTTCATATGGATAAGAGAGTGCTTTTGCATTTTCTTTTCAGCTTTCCAGGTAAGATGTTTTTGGCATGATCGATATATGTGCATAAAAATGTTGCTGTTGTCATTTAAAATAAATAATCCATGGCACTCACTGCTGCGGTTAAGTGATTTCATCCACAGAAAGATTTTGCAATGTATCTCAGGGATGATTCTCATTGACAGGTAGAGAAATTAAACAGTACCAGTGATGTACCTGGCATATGAAACCCAAACTATCTTTACTTAAGACAAAACATTATGCTATCCTAAATGAAATATCCATTCCCCTTTTGGATAGCCCTATATATAACTGAGAGTTGGACCTTACTATGACATTGTCTCAACTTTAGTTACAGTTTTTTCTTCACAGCAGTAGATTCAATGAGGCGATGTACATGAAGTACCTACAACAAAACTGTCAATAAAAAGTGAAGACAAAAAGGACAAAGGCCATGAGGAAACACTGAAATGTCACTGCACAAAATATACAGTTCGTTTCTTCCTACCCTAACCTAGCCAGGCAAGAATTATATTCATCATTCTCTTCACTAAACATAAATGTAATTGGATACCATAGAATATAGCCATTTTATTTACATTTAAATGTGGAAGCATGATGTGTGTGTGTTTGCATATATTATTGTTGTCATGTAGCTGCTCAGTCGTGTCTGACTCTTCGTGACTCTCTGGACTGTAGCCCGACAGGCTCCTCTGTCTGTGGGATTTCTAAGGCAAGAATACTGGATTAGGTTGCCATTTGATTCTCCAGGGGATCTTCCCAACCCAGCTCAAACCTGCATCTCCTGCATTGCGGGTGGATTCTTTACTACTGAGCCACCAGGGAAACCCCATGCACGTCTGTGGTTCTCCTTAAATGCCATTTCCTGGGTCTCATATACAGATACCCTGAGATTTTGATCAAAGATGATAAGTACTCGAATGCGTTGTAGTTGCAAACTATTTCTAATTTGCAATTTTTCTAATTTAATGGAGAGCTACATTCCAACTACTAAAATAATCTGATCACAGAATAAGAAATCTCTCTAACTCCAGTAGCTCAGCGGGTAAGGAATCTGCCTGCCATGCAGGAGACTGGGGTTCGATTCCTGGGTGGGAAAGGTACCCTGGAGAAGGGAATGGCAACCCACTCCAGTATTCTTGCCTGGAGAATTCCATGGACAGATGCAGACACAACTTAGCAACTAAACCACCACCACTAACTTTAGTAAAACCGTAACATTCTTGAGGGGTGTATCTTGAGATCACAAATCTCATAACACATAAAACGTTAAATAACTAGTAGTTAAACTTCTTTTTCAGTATCACTTCCTGCTATAAAACAAAGTTTTCATTACTTTTTAGAAGTTAATATAAGGTGCCAATTACTTCACAACCACACTGCAATTTTGATATTGGGTAGTCAGCTGGTCTCACTTCCAGGCTCTTAGTGACTAAAGTCAGAGCACAAATCACTGTCCTAGAAAATTTCAAACTATTTTACATACCATGGAGATTTCTCACAAATATCTGAAACTAAAAGATTTACAACTCTAAAGGATAAATCTATAAATGCCAAGGCTCTATCACTGTATTAAAACTTTCTAAGTTAATTATGTTGATTGTTCTATACTATAAGCTATAACATAAACAGGGTTAAATAATTCACAAATAAATGTGCTCTGGACATAAAACACAGTGGCAAATTTACGCTGTGATTAAAATAATATGGACATAAAAGAACATTACAGACTATGAATGAACTTCTCAAGTTAATATTCAAATAAACCTAATTCCAGGATTTTGCATTCATTGGAAATTAAACACATGTACAGATATCAAGAGTACATAGGAAATACTTATGAAAATTAAGACTTAAATGGTCAATTTGCTCAAATATTTCACCACTTAATTAGAAATGTAATTCCAATATCATTTTATTTTGTCCTAAAATAAATTTCATAGCTAACTGTAAGGTTCTCCTGAAAGACCTCTTAAAGAAGTCCGCAACTGTCACAGACTTTTGTACCTAACCACACAAGAAGAGCTTTTTAAAATCATGCCTTTTGTTTCACTAATATAAGAAACAGATTGTGTTATCTTCTTTAATTTATTGTGAAGAATTCTAAAATGAATTTTATGTAACGATACAAACATGACTGTATTTGACTTTGAAAAATTTGTACAGCAAATATGAAGATGTTTTTGCTTCCATAATAGATTGTAGCATTTTCATCCATTTATATTTTGGGGAATACTATAGCAATACTGTTTCACATTTTAGGACAGCAGAAGGAAAAAGGACTGTGTCAATTAATACAAATTTCTATTTGCAAACCAGTAATCATTAGTGGGGGGTAAGCAGAAGGAAGCAAATCTAGGAGAATAAAATAAGCTTCCAAGCAGGATGATGCTCTCATGAAAAAAAATAAGCAAAAATCACAAGAAGCTGATTTTCCCCTTGTATGGGACAGACTGTACAATAGCCCAGATATCAAGAATTTACTCTGTGAATCAAAATTCAACCTAAATGATCATCTCTACATTTATACTTATTTAAACTGATTGAATCACAACCTTCTACCCAATAATAAAGAAACAACATTGAAACTGTTCTTTTTATAATGATTGCAAAGCATTTTTAACACCTATATTCTTAGCTCTGTAGAGTAATTCTTTCCATCTTTAAATATTGGAACACATGCTAATTAAAATATCCTCTGTATGCTTATATAGCAGTATACGATATTGTGATTTATGTACTGACAAGTCTTCACTTACAGCTCAATTAAAAACTATTTTTAGCTATCTGTTTTAGGTAGCAAACATACAACACAATGAAAGTATTTTAGACTAAAGCATTCAACAATGAACTCTCTGATTAAGCAAGATAAATAAAAGTGAAAGTGGCCTGCTTGAAAACAAAACACAAATACAAACTAGTCTTTTACCATGTACTTGGCTTAAGGCAAACTGATAAATATTTAATACCTCTACCACAAAGAAGTCCACTTATTCCCAAACACAAAGCTCAGGCGGGTGTTATTACCTCTATCTGTAGATCCAAAACTTCCATTAGCAGAATCTATTATAATAAGAAGTTGAAGCACAGAACAACTTGTTAGAAGCTTGGGCAGCCAGCCAGGCTCTAAATGCATATTCATATTTGAAGATGTATGTTTTCATTGTTGGATACACATTTCTGAGATGTTTCACATGCATCTCATTTGTTGTTGTTTCATTCCTATGAGTTACAATAAAATGTTCCCCCATTAAACCATAAATAATCAATAATTGCACCCTTCAGGGAACCAACAGGAAATACAAAAGAGAATATTTTTTTCCAAAACAGCACAGGTTGAGGAGCTGAAAACTAAAAAAAGCTACCTACATATTTTAGACTGTGGAAGTCTGATAAAAACTCCTCAGAAACATGGCTTTATAAGATATCCTGGCTAATGCTACAACTTTGAGCTTGGTAATATTTTAGCAGGGACCATAATAAATAGAAGTCATTTTAAAATAATAAATATTTATAAGAACTTTGCATTCTATTCAGCAACTTTTCAAGAAAGCTGGCTTTTATAAATATCAATGAAGTTGATGTGAGGTGAAACATATATATATATATATATATAAATAATATAAAAGTCACTCAGTCGCATCTGACTCTTTGCGACCCCATGGACTATACAGCCCATGGAATCTCCAGGCCAGAATACTGGAGTGGGTAGCCTTTCCCTTCTCCAGGGGATCATCCCAACCCTGGGATTGAACCCAGGTCTCCCACATTGCAGGCAGTTTCTTTACCAGTTGAGCCACAAGGGCAACAAGTGAAACATAATTGAGTTATATTGTATAAGCCCTTACTATGTGCCAGGTCCTTGTATGTACTATCTGTAATCCTTAGGACAGAACTGTGAGGCAGAGATTTCATAGAAAGAGAACCTGAGGCATGAGAGGAAAGTGTATTGCTTTCTAGTAGCCCAGCTAAGAAAGATACATCACAAATTTTAACACAAATTCAAAGGTCTATGCCTACATAGCCTATTCAGGCAAATTGAATGCTATTTTGTAAACAGACATTTATAACCTGAGCATATATGAGCATCATACATGATTTTCATTCACTCAAAAAAAAACTAAAATTCACATGATCCTTCTCTGCATTACTCCATTCTCATAATTTATATCTAATCTTCACAATTCTTAAATTAAGAACAAATGTTTCACATGTATATTCTTAAGTACAATTCAACGGGACTAAACTAAAATGTACTGGAATGGGTGAATTTACTCAGATGACAAAGTAATGCTCAAAATTCTCCAAGCCAGGCTTGAACAAAACGTGAACCATGAACTTCCAGATGTTCAAGCTGGTTTTAGAAAAGGCAGAGGAACCAGAGATCAAATTGCCAACATCCGCTGGATCATCAAAAAAGCAAGAGAGTTCCAGAAAAACATCTATTTCTGCTTTATTGACTATGCCAAAGCCTTTGACTGTGTGGATCACAATAAACTGTGGGAAATTCTGAAAGAGATGGGAATACCAGACCACCTCACCTGCCTCTTGAGAAACCTGTATGCAGGTGAGGAAGCAACAGTTAGAACTGGACATGGAATACAGACTGGTTCCAAATCAGGAAAGGAGTATGTCAAGGCTGTATATTGTCACCCTGCTTATTTAACTTCTATGCAGAGTACATCATGAGAAATGCTGGGCTGGATGAAGCACAAGCTGGAATCCAGATTGCTGGGAGAAATATCAATAACCTCAGATATGCAGATGACACTACCCTTATGGCAGAAAGTGAAGAGGAACTAAAAAGCCTCTTGATGAAAGTGAAAGAGGAGAGTGAAAAAGTTGGCTTAAAGCTCAACATTCAGAAAACTAAGATCATGGCATCCAGTCCCATCACTTTATGGCAAATAGATGGGGAAACAGTGGAAACAGATAGACTTTAAAGTGACACACTTTATTTTGGGGGGACTAAAAAATCACTGCAGATGGTGACTGCAGCCATGAAATTAGCTTGCTCCTTGGAAGACAAGTTATGACCAACATAGACAGTGTTTTAAAAAGCAGAGACATTACTTTGCCAACAAACATCTGTCTAGTCAAAGCTTCGGTTTTTCCAGTAGTCATGTATGGATGTGAGAGTTGGACTATAAAGAAAGCTAAGCACAGAATTGATGCTTTTGAACTGTGGTATTAGAGAAGACTCTTGAGAGTCCCTTGGACTGCAAGGAGATCCAACCAGTCCATCCTAAAGGAAATCAGTCCTGAATATTCATTTTAAGGACTGATGTTGAAGCTGAAACTCCAATACTTTGGCCACCTGATGTGAAGAGCTGACTCATTTGAAAAGACCCTGACCTGGGAAAGATTGAGGGAGGGAGAAGAAGGGACAATAGAGGATGAGATGGTTGGATGGCATCACTGACTCAATGGACATGACTTTGAGCAAGCTCTGGGAGTTGCTGATGGACAGGGAAGCCTTGCATACTACAGTCTATGGGGTCACAAAGAGTCAGACACGACTGATCAACTGAACTGAACTGAACCATTCAATTGTTAGAATTTTGATGGACCCTATTTCAGCCATTAAAATAAACAAAAACACATATAAAGTATCAACAAACCTGTTTAACTAAATACTGCAGAATTCAAGAAGCCAGACTCAAACATAGTCACAATGTCTTCTGTATAATCATTATTCTTCAGCAGCCTTCATCCATACATCACTACCACCGCCATTCTCCCTAAAATGCTTTATTTTGTGTGTGAAGACAATACTTTCTGCTCCAGAAACTAAATATGTATTACTTTATAGAAAAATTTTATCTTATTTTTTTCATTTGTCTAGGAAAGGATAATTTAATTTTAATTCCATATCCTATTAATTTGAATTGAATCTAATAGACATTATTTAGCCAAATATTTAGACATTTTTAGCCATTATTTAGCCACAAATATTTAGCCATTATTTAGACAAATTTAGCCTAAAGAAATCTCTGAGTTTTCTAAATCAAATGCTTCAGTGTTCATTTATTTGGCTCATCTCAGATGAAATTTATTCTCCATCAATATCAAAAATAAATTTGGAGAAACAAATTTCTCTCAGTATTGTGATTTCAGAGATTTAAAGAAAAATTTGTAATTGAGTTTACATTCTGATAACTTGTGAAAATACCAATCCTACTTAATTGCCCAGGCAATGCCTAGGCAGTATTCAGGCCACTCAAGCCCTTCTTGTGCCCACAGTGGCAGATGTCATAACTAAAGCTTCTTTAGTAAAACATTTGTCTGTGAGTAATCTTTACTTCATGTGTTTTATTTTTTATTGAAAAATGCATCTGATGGGGAAAATAAAATGTTACTTGCCCTTAATCACATTTTCATAGCCTATGCATGGGTTTGGCATTAACGAGCCTATTGTGTTACACAAGTGAACATTTTATTTTTTCCCCACTAAACTTGCATTGGGCAAACCCCCTCTTAAAACTCATTCACGTGTCCTTTCATGGTGCACTCTCTAAATAGACTAACGTTTCAAGTGTTAATTACCAGATCAAATGTTCAGCAGAAATTGCACAAATTAAAAGTAACAAAGAAAATAAAACGAAGCTATGACTAAACAACAAGATCCTACTGTCACAACACAGGGAACTGTTTTCAACAGACCGTGAACAACCACAATGGAAAAGAATATGGAAAAGAGTATGTGTATGTGTGTATGTGTACATATACATTTATATATATAGGCAGCACATTAAAAAGCAGAGACTTTACTTCACCAACAAAGGTCTGTCTAGTCAAGGTTATGGATTTTCCAGTAGTCATGTATGGCTGTGTGATTTGGACTATAGAGAATCATGTATCATTGTGAGAGATGGACTATAAAGAAAGCTGAGCACTGAAGAATTGATGCTTTTGAACTATGGTGTTGAAGAAGACTCTTGAGAGTCTACTGGACTGCAAGGAGATCCAACCAGTCCATCCTAAAGGAGATCAGTCCTGGGTGTTCATTGGAAGGACTGATGTTGAAGCTGAAACTATAATACTTTGGCCACCTGATGTGAAGAGCTGACTCACTTGAAAAGACCCTGATGCTGGGAAAGATTGAAAGCAGGAGGAGAAGGGGACAACAGAGGATGAGACGGTTGGATGGCATCACCGACTCAATGGACATGAGTTTGAGTAAACTCTGGAAGTTGTTGATAGGCAGGGAGGCCTGGCGTGCTGCAGTCCATGGGGTCGCAAAGAGTCAGGCATGACTGAGGGACTAAACTGAACTGATATGTACATGTAAAAATGGTGACACTTTTCTCTGAAAGAAGCGGGTGAATTGATGTGAATGTAACTATTTAGGTGAGTATTCAACCTAAGTGTGTACTCTAGTTAAGTAAAATTTTATCTTCATCAAAGCAGCAAGAGACCAATTCATTCATTCAAAAAGCATTGAGTGATCGGTTTGCGCCAAGCGCTAGCTAATCCCAGCCCTGGGAATATATGAACTGTTAAAACGTGAGGAATCACTGACCAGCATGCAGAGCCGTTTCTTCTCTACTTCAGACTGAGCCCCACCAGGACCCAGACTCTAAGGGGGTGTTTATCACAGCTGCAGGCTGAATTAACCCCCAGCTACTATAAAGGAGTTACCAGACCACCCACCAGGAGGGTGCTGTATCCAAAGGTCTTCCTCTAATTTAGGAGAGAAGATTCTTCCACTAAACACTTTGAACAACTATAACATTAAACCACTCCACAAACTGTCTACAGGGTTGCAGTCTCTTTTCACTCATAAGTGGGGTCATTTCTAAAAATGAGAGCTATATGTATTTGGCTGATTTATGTCAATGTATGACAAAACCCACTGCAATGTTGTGAAGTAATTAGCCTCCAACTAATAAAAATAAATAAAAAAATAAATAAATAAAAATAAAAATGAGAGCTGGGGCTACTAGCAGTTTTATCAGGTTACCAAGCTTACACAAGCATGGTCCTGGGCAAACAAGGACATAACAGTCATACTACTTATAAGGCACTAAATTGCTTTTGATTTGTTGAACTTTTTTCTTCCCCTAAACCCAAACACACACACACACACACTCATGTACGTACATTTGCAGACTGTCAATTTCAAACACTGATTCAACCAAGGCAGTTACATGAATCTGTGCAATTACTAAGCTTTTCTTATCCCAGTTTACCTATCTGTCAAATGGGGTTAATAACACCCTCTATATGACAGAGTTCTGTGATAATTATAATTACATAATTTTTAATTCAGGAAAAGTGTTTGGCATTTAAGTTTTACGAGTAATACATATTTATTATTATTTTAATCAAACATGTATTACTTTTTAAATGCACAATAATCAAACTTTATTTATTTAAAATAATTACTTTAATTATTGTTCAACATGGACTTTGGCCTTTTGAGGCAGCACTAGAGATTATCATAACATCCAGGATAGTGGTGATCCTAAAATCACTGGTCAGTAATAGATATTACCTTGTCTGTTGTCATCAGACTTTTGGAAAATTCCAGATAGTTAAAAAGTCTCAATTGCTTTACATTTTAAAAACTGCATGCTGAATATCTACTATGATAAGGTATTCTATCATATATTTGATAATATCACCCCATTCAATTGTCACATACAAATTGGCACTTGACATTTACCTCTATAAGAATTAAATTATGAGCTGCCGCAGCTACTGACCTTCAACACTCTCTGAAAAGAGTTCACGGTGGAGATCAGGAAGGAGGCCCTCTGTGCTCTGGGGAAAACTGGTAGAACAAGTCTTCAGATAGTCAGATATTTTCAGGAGATTTTATAAGCCCAATTCTTGCTTGTATCTCCTCATCTCTAGAAAATCACTGAAATCCTTCATGGTGACGTCTGTTTCTTGTGACTAGCAGTAGTCTTCATGAGACTAACAGCAACCTTCTGCAAAAAATGTGCGTACTCCCCATTGCATGTACTCCCCATTCACCAAAAGTACATATACTGACCTTCCCACTTGCCTCTCTGGAGCAGTTTCTCAGAGCCATCTGAAATGCTATCTCCTGGGCTACAGTCCTCATTTGTCCCAAACAAAACTTAACTCACAACGCTCACATTGTGCTTTTTTTTTTTTTTTTTTTAAGTCAGCACAATCTTCACCACATATCTATGGAACAAATGAAAAAAGATAACTAACCTGTCTAAGGTCGAAAACGTCATTGACTGGCCAGGAACTGAACCTGGGTCTTTTAACTTGAAGTTATTCCTTTCAAATTGAGTTTTCCCTTTTTCCTCTTCCCTCATCATCAGACATACTCAGAATCTCTGGAACACAGAGTTTAGACACACGATTTGTTAATCTGCAGGAGAAAGTACACTATCACATACTGATCTTGACCTTGGAAAATGGTCCTACACACATAGAAAGGAGTTTGACAGTATCTAATTTATATCCACATTTATCCTTTGACTAGTCACATTTTTAGGAATCTACCTAAATAGATACTGAAATAGATATGTCTCTACACTAAACAACTGCTTGCAGAGAGAGACATGCACTAAACAGCTGCTTGCAGTCTACTTGTAGGAGCAAAAGACTGGAAAACATACTTTAAGTGGGCTCTTTGCATAACTATTTTGAGATAACCCCCAAACTGGAAAGATAATCTAAAACTAAAGAAAATGGTTACACATCAGGGAGGGAACAAACAAGATGGATGGAGAGAGATGGAGTCTAGATTTCTCTGACTTTGGAACTATTAAAATGTTTATGAAATAAAACTTCAAAAATTGTAATGCCTGAAAGAAAAAAAATCACAGAAAACAAATGAAGCTGTGATTATAGAGTTGGTAGCTTAACTATAAAAGAATTTTTTCAAGTGATTTTTTTTTAATTTTTATTTATTTATTTTCCCCTTTATTTATTTTTTCAGTGGGTTTTGTCATACATTGATGTGAATCAGCCATAGATTTACATGTATTCCCCATCCCGATCCCCCCTCCCACCTCCCTCTCCGCCCAATTTAAACATTTACTTTGACTGTAAATGCCTAGTTAGATGTTTAAAAAATACAAAATAATGACTAGGAATTTTTAAAAAACAATTTCAGTAACTATGTTGTATATGATAATATTCCTATTATTCTGAAACCACATATACAGACAGGGAACATGGCAAAGCAAATAAGTCATTAGGATTGAAAACTTTCAGTAGATGAGAAAATAAATACAATATAAAATATAAAAGGTTAAACACAGCCTCATAATGCTAAATGGACATACCAGCATGAACTCATGATGTATTTTCTCTGTCAAAAAATACATATTTCCCACATGGCCCACTGCAAGACCTAAAATCTGCCAACGTATTAACAGTGAATTGCCCTTTAGGCCTAGAGCGTGTGTGCGTGCATGCCCATCACTCAGTTGTGTCCAACTCTGCAACACCCTGGACTACAGCCCACAAGGCTCTTCTGCCCATGGAATTCTCCAGGCAAGAATGCACTGCTGTGGATGCCATTCCCACTCCAGGGGACCTTCCTGACCCAGGGATCAAACCCCATCTTCTGTGTCTGCTGCAGTGGCGGTGGGTTCTTTACGACTGCACCCCGTGGGGAGGCCCATAGGCCTAGAGGTGGCCTCCAAACATCATTCCCTAAGGGCCAGAGTTCTTCAGTGAAATGACCCTTTCCAAGAGTAGGGCAGGAAACCAGCAAGACAATTCTGCAACATCTTCAGATGCCAGAAAGCACAGAAAATAGCAGAGGAAATTGAGCTGAAAAGACTAAAAAGCTAAGTCAAAGACACTCCCACTAGACAGGAAGTGAACTGAAGCCGCTCAGTCGTGTCTGACTCTTTGCGACCCCGTGGACTGTAGCCCACCAGGCTCCTCCATTCATGGGATTTTCCAAGCAAGAGTACTGGAGTGGGTTGCCATTTCCTTCTCCAGGGGATCTTCCCCACCCAGGGATTGAACCTGGGTCTCCTGCATTGTAGGCAGACGCTTTACCATCTGAGCCACCAGGGAAGTCCCACTAGACAAGGAAGGGGCAATTTAAACATTGAAAAAGAAAATTACAATAAACTGAAAGACATCAAATATGTTCAAAACCCATGAGTTCAAAACGATATGTGGAATCCAGAAAGGGGTATAAATGAACATATTTACAAGACAGAAATGGAGTTACAGATTCAGAAAACAAACTTATGGCTACCAGGGGACTGACATAGATTCAGTGCTATATGTAAGATGGATAACTGGTAAGGGCGGCACTGGTAGCAAAGAACCCATATGCCAGTTCAGGTAGACATCAGAGACACAGGTTCAATCCCCGGGTAGAGAAGATCCCCTGGAGGAGGGCATGGCAACCCACTTCAGAATTCTTGCCTGGAGAATCCCATGGACAGAGGAGCCTGGGGGATTACCATCCACAGGGTGGCAAACAGTCAGACACAACTGAAGCGACTTAGCACACGTGCATGCAAGGACCTATGCATGCACAGGGGACTCCACTCAGTACTCTAATGATCTATATGAGAGAAAGAGAATATATATGCATATACATAAAACTGATTCACTTTGCTGTACATCTAAAACTATAAATAACACAACATTGTAAACCAACTATGATCCAACAAAAATTTTCAAAAAAATACATAAAACAAACTGCCCACCATTTATGGTTATTAATGAACCAACTGACTGATTTTTCCAGAAACTTGGAAAATAAAGAGAAAATAGCAAGTATTTAATCAGTTTTCCTGTGTGAACTCCACCTGGCTTTAAAAAAATAGTTACTGATGAAAAGCTTTTTTTTTTTAAATATAAGTATTCCAGGAAAATACATTAAAAAGGAACATTAGATTATCACTGACTACTTATGATACAAAATAATTATTGTTTACTTTTTAGTGTGTAATGATATTGGGATTATATTTTTAAAAATAATCCTTGTTTTTTAGGATTCTTACATATTTACAGATTACAGACATTCTTACATATTTGCAGATTATAGATTATATATAGTATGTTATTCGGGGTTTCTTTCAAGAGAATCCAGTAAGGAAAGAGGATAGTCAGTAAGGTTTCAGACTGAAAAAAAAAACTAAGTGATGAGTAATACTTATTTAAGTGACTAATGTTTACTAATATGAATCAACCTACAATGCAGGAGACTCGGGGCTCAATCCCTGGGTCAGGAAGATCCCCTGGAGAAGGGAATGGCTACCCACTCCAGTATTCTTGCCTGGAGAATTCCACAGACAGAGGAGCCTGGTGGGATACGGTCCATGGGGTCACTGAGAGTTGGGCATGACTAAGTGACTAACACAGTGTATACTTGGGGAGCTCTGTATATATATTTGTTATTTTTAATGTTTGAAATTTTCCATGGTAAAACATTTCTTAAATATTGGAGGATTAAATCAGCTTCTCCAGTGGGCTCCAAAGTGAAGCTTTGCTTTGCTTTCATGTGCCTTTTGTTGATATTTCAAGATCTTAAGAGACAAAATTTCTTATTAAAGTCAATCCCCTTCCCCAAAACCACCCAATGTTTTTGTCTTTATTTTCGCCTCATTTTCCAATACAACATCTACCCCTTCCCCAACATCAAAAGGCCAGAATTTTACCATAAGCATGGAATAGTTTAAAATTGCTTAGTGGTTTGAAGCGTTCAGGTTGGTAACTGCACTATAAGCCTTGACTAATCCACATTATAAAACAGCGCCCTTCAAAAGAGCCCGGGAAGCTATCAGTTTCTCCTCAATCTGCACAGGCAACCATCTGACCCACTTTTCTTCAGAGAGACCCATTCCACATTCAGGACCATGCACGTCATGGATATAAATCTAACAGGAATGAAGCAGGCTACGAACAAGAGTTTTTTAAAAGCTGTACTTAGAAGACACTACATTATGATTTATATCAAATGAATAAAAAGTGATACAGTCTTTGAATGCATAATAAAAATCATGAATTTCAGACCTACTAATTGATTTGTAGAAGATCTACACAGAAGAGCAAGAAAATGATGGTTTCTAGTAAAGTTTTGAAATATTCATGAATCTTTATTTTCCATCCCAATTCAATGCAGTCAAGTGATGCCCAAGGTGTATATAGGCAACCTATGTTGTTTTGTAATAGAAACACAGCCCAGGCACTCCCCCAGAAAACTAAGGAATCGAATAAAATGTAACTAAGCCATGTCTGTCGTCATCTAAAGTGACTATGAAGATTAAATTACCGAGAAATTCAGAGGGAAACCAGTAAGATTCATGAGAAATGTCTTTCTCATTGTGAAAACTTCATTAACTTTTTCTCTACATTAACTTTTTACTCTACAAAGGTACTTTGTTTCTTCCATAGAAAAATGCTTTTCACCATGAGAAATTTATAATTTGATCATGCAGAATTTGTAAGGCACAGCATTTTTCCTTAAGAGGTATCCAGAAAGTTGAAAGATGGCCATGTTTTGAACAGAGAAAATGAGAAGCTTGGAGAAAAGGAAAGCAGAAGAGAGAGTTCACATCCAGACACCTGTTTATAATGATCTTCTTGTTTAAACCCATATGAATATGTCCTTAAGGAGAGAGGTAACTTTTTAAACATCTGGCAGGAATGAGGAAGCACGGGTCAAACAGCTTATACTGATACATAGTAACTATAGCACAGTAAGAGGTTGAGCAGCTGATGAGCAGAAAAAGATCATGTCAGACTCAATATGAGAATCTGCTAGTTGTTCTGAATTGTCCCAGCATCACAGCAGGAAAGAAAGAAAACAAATGAGAGCCATGTGTGTGTTGAACCATATCTGGAGCATGGGGAAATAAGAAGGCCTGAGAAAAAGGGAAAAAGTGGAACTTGCAAGGATAACCTCAATTTACAAAATGCAAGTAAGTGTGCCGTGTGTCTATTATATTCATTCATTCTATACTTTTTTTTATTAGCACTGGATATAAAATGATTAACAGAGGACAATGTTTAATAGGGTCTGATTACCCTAATTTTCAGTTTAATGAAGGAAAAATAACGGTCTGTGGTACATATTAAATAAATGTCACAATTAATATTTGTATTATGTGCACAAAATACTTACCTGTGTATTTGACCCAACCCAAATCCCTGAAATTCAATTTCTTAAATAATTGGCAAGTGCAATCATTTGTCTCCACTCCCTCTGCTCATTGCAGAGCATTATCATTTCTTGTCTGGTCCACTGCAATATTTTCCTAAGCCCTTTTCTTGCTTCCCTATTGCCTTGACCTTCAAATTATCTTTCAAAACTCATTTTTAAAAACTCAGCTCTGAAGCTGTTGCTCCCCAAGTTAGAGTCCATCTATAAATCCCCATCACCAGATAATAAAATCCAAGCTTTTTAGCATCATGCCCTTCCATCTTCCTCACCATCCTCTCCTTTTATCATTCTTTCACAATAAAGTGATTAGTGACCACACTGCCTGCCTAAGCATATTATAATACTCCCACTTCCTCAAACCTGCAAACATTCACTTTTTCATTCTCTAGGAAAAGCACATGAATTTGCAGGAAACTCAGAGTCAGCAGCATCTGACAGACCAATGGGAACATGTTCAATTCATTACTAATCTAAAAGGTAAATGAAGACTGCAATGATATAACATTTTCACTGATAAAACTGACAAAAATTAAACTCTATGCAACATTCTACTTCTTGACATATTCACTCAATATTATACTCTTAAGAATGATACATAACAGAAGCAGAAGATATTGAGAAGAGGTGGCAAGAATACACAGAATGTATAAAAGAGGTCTTCACGACCCGGATAACCATGATGGTGTAATCACTCAACTAGAGCCAGACATCCTAAATGTGAAGTCAAAGTGGGCCTTAGGAAGCATTAGTATGGACAAAGCTAGTGGGGTGATGGATTCCAGGTTAGCTATTTAAAATACTAAAAGATGATGCTGCGAAAGTGCTGCACTCAATATGCCAGCACATTTGGAAAACTTAGCAGTAGCCACAGGACTGGGAAAGGCCAGTATTCATTTCAGTCCTAAAGAAGGACAATGCCAAAGCATGATCAAGCTACTGAATAATTCTCATTTCACAAGCTACAAGGTCATGCTCAAAATCCTTCAAGTTAGGCTTCAATAGTACATGAACCAAGAACTTCTAGAGGCATAAGCTGGATTTAGAAAAGGCAGAGGAACCAGAGATCAAATTGCCAACACCCACTGGCTCACAGAAAAAGCAAGGGGATTCCAGGAAAATATCTACTTCTGCTTCATTGACTACTCTAAAGCCTTTGACCATGTGGATCACAACAAACTGTGGAAAATTCTTAAAGAGATGGGAATACCAGATCACCTGACCTGCCTCCTGAGAAAGCTGTATGCAGGTCAGGAAGCAACAGTTAGAACCGGTCATGGAACAACAGACTAGTTTAAAATTGAGAAAGGAGTACGTCAAGGAGGTATACTGTCATCCTGCTCATTTAATTTATATGCAGAGTATATCATGTGAATGTCGGACTGGATGAAGCACAAGCTGGAATCAAGATTGCTGGGAGAAATATCAATAACCTCAGATACGCAGTTGACACCACCCTCAAAGAAAGCAAAGAGGAATTAAAGAGCCTCTTAATGAAAGTGAAAAAGGAGAGTGAAAAAGCGACTTAAACTCAACATTCAAAAACTAAGAACACAGCATCCAGTCCCATCACTTCATGGCAAATAGATGGGGAAACAATGGAAACAGTGACAGACTTTATTTCCTTGGTCTCCAAAATCATTGCGGATGGTGACTGCAGGCATGAATTAAGCCTCTTGCTCTTTGGCAGAAAAGTTATAACAAACCTAGACAGCATATTAAAAAGCAGACATTACTTTGCCGACAAAGGTCTGTATAGTCAAAGCTACTGGTTTTCCAGTAGTCATGTACAGATCTGAGAGTTGGACCATAAACAAAGTTGAGCGCCGATGAATTGATGCTTTCAAACTGTAGTGCTGGAGGAGACTCTTGAGAGTCCCGTGGACTGCAAGATCAACCCAATCAATCCTAAAGGAGATCAATGCTGGATATTCATTGGAAGGACTGATGCTGAAGCTGAAGCTTCAGTTCTTTATCCACCTGATTCAAAGAGCTGACTCGCTGGAAACGACTCTGATGTTTGGAAAGACTGAGGGCAGGAGGAGAAGGGGAAGACAGAGGTTGAGATGGTTGGATGGCATCACTGACTCAATGGCCATGAGTCTGAGCAAGCTCCAGGAGATAGTGAAGGTCAGGGAAACCTGGAGTGCTACAGTCCGTGGGGTCGCAAAGAGTGGGACACGACTGAACAACAACAACATATGTGCATAGCATTGAAATAAAATTGTAAATGGTATCTTGTGGAATGTACAAAATCATTTTAAAACTGTAAAAATATAAATGTACAATATTTCCTATGTTTACATAATACATATGTAAAGGTATTTTTCAGTGCAATGGAAAATCTCCACAAACTCATGATGGGGCTTTCCTGTAAGGGAGCCAGAAAAGAAGTTGGATTTAGGATAAAGAGAGAGAGTAGTTGTGCTTTGATTCTTTTGTAAGAAAAAAAGAAACATGACATGTCAAGACTTCTTATTTCTGAGAAGAATGTACTACTTTCTTTTGTATTAATAAATTTTCTCAGTATAAAAAATGAATCAACAAAGAAAACACAGTTAATATCCTCAAAGAGCAAAGCAGTGAAGAACACATGCAGGGGAAAGCACACTTATGAAAATGTGTCACTAATGCCAGGCTAGAGGGCTAGACGGAGCTGTGAGAGGCGAGAAGGCAGCGATCTAATTGACCAAGAGTTCCAGGACAGCTTCCCGACATTTAAATATAAGATGGATGGAAGTTGAGGACCTGGGAGCTGGGGGCTGTGTTTCTGCACTGAAGGCAGTACAAACCGCATTTACGAAGGAAAGGCTGCAAGAAAGAACAGACTATTTCGGAGAAACCAGAAGTCATTTTTAATGTCTTAGCTTCAGATAGTGTGTGGACAGGTAAAGAGAGTTGAGGCTAGAAAAGCAAACAAGGATGAGATCCTGAAAGGAAATATATCCAGCCCTCAGGACTCCGAACTGTACCCTGACAAATGGAGAGCAGCCAAAGCCTTTTAATCAGAGGAATGATAACGCTAGGTGTAGGTGATAGAAAGATCATTGCAGGGAGTCTGAACATGACTTGCACGGGCAGAGAAACACAGGGCAAAGGGAGAGGAATCAAGTATTCGGGAGCTGAAAACCACAGAACTAAATTACATGTGACTGGATGGGGCAGAAAGAAAGGAAAGATGATGCCAGGCTCTGGCTTAGGCATCTGAATGAATGAGATTTCCTTCACCAAACATGGAATATCGGAAAGAATGTGTAGCTTGGTTTGGGGAAAGTGTTGATCACAACTGTAAAGTGGAAGAATAAGAACTAAGACTATCTGAATACCACCTTTTGTCCAATCCTACATTTGTTCAATGATTGGTATCCCAGAGTTATTTTCACATTACTAGTCCCGGTCCAAAGAAATCTTAAGATATACACATTAAAATTAAATCTGCTTTTGTTGTTGTTGAAAGTCCTCAAGAAGCAAGAAGAAAAAAAATCTACTCCAACTTTCTAAAACAGACACACAGTTTACTGACTATTTGCAGAGGAAATATTAGAATAACAATCATGATATTTCAGCTGGTAGAAATATTTTTATATAAAAGTTTCATTATCTCTCTGGCACCATGGAAAAATAAGCTTACTTATTTATAGATGTGAAATTCTTTTAACAGATATGTGGACAGCTTGATAAACACAAATTTCCTAAACTTAACCTAATATGACCCATTATTCCATGAGAAATGTCCCTCAAAAAAAAAAAAAAGTGAATGGACTTTTTTGGTTACAAAGAAAATGAAATACCAAAGATAACCTCTTTAATCAATATGAAAGTCTAGAACCTGGCATGTCATTCATGTATGTGAAGTATTCCCATTTCAAGTACGCTAGAGTGCAGGAAGTCTGTGGATCTACAGGTCAAATAACAAAACATTTTAAAACACGGAACAAATGTTACTGTGTATGACACCAATCTATGAAAAAAAATAACCATTTTTCCCTTGCATTATTCTAATATATGATATCAAAAATGACTATTTGATATCAATTCATAAAACGTTTCCCCTAAGAGCAGACAGACCTTTCACTGGTTTGTTCCATAACAGCAAAGACAGCCTGTATTTATTAGGACCAGCCATGACTCTAAAAACCCAATTCATTTCCTCTTTGATACTCTTCCTATCATTTTATTATCATATCAGTTACATTGATAGTTTTTGCAAACCATGACTGAGCTACTCTATCCCTTATGATCTGAACATGTGTTTGCTTTCTAGGGCTTTCCATATCCAAAATAAAACCCCTACAGTTCCAAAGGGAATCCTCCACATATCTACATGTAAATATTTAGACCTTTCAACTATCTCTGTAGAGATTATCTGTGTGGTAAAAACGTGGTGCTCTCCAAACATCCCATCTGCTCGTCCACGTCACTCAGATACCTTGAATTAGGTGAGGTCATGTGATGGGATTCTGGCCAGTGACCTACAGGTGTAAGTGATACTTGTCATCCTGGCCAAGAAAGGAGGACATGCATGGGACCCTGCAAGTGTCCCTGCATCAGTCAAGGTGCCCAGCAGGTGTCCGCTCAATGGAGCAGCCATTAGTTTCAATTCTAATGTGGCCATACGGGGCAAAGCTCCTCTCTCTACCTCCCTAGTAATCCAAGTTGGACCAGTAATGACAGACAGAGAGAAAACCCTTGCTGTATTCAGCAACTAAAATTGAGGGATTGCTTATTATAGTAGAATAATCTTGATTAGCATGAACAAATAGAGCAAACCCTTTAAGGTCAAATGTGCCACCATCTCAACTGTTTCCCTTGCTATCATGGGAAAAAGGTGGATATTTTAAAAAATTAACCTCAATTCCTTCTAAAAAACATCTGTTTCGAAGAGAAACTATAGGGCTATAATTTTCAATAGTGACTTTAAATTTACTTTGAGGATAATATTACACAGAACTCCTATTTCTGAAGACTTTGATGACAAGAAAGGGCACTTTATCTTGCATGATCTATTATCAAAGGGCTAAACTAGAGAAATAGTTTCATCCACTTAACAGCTGTTTTTTGAGCCCCTTATTGTGCCAGGCACTGTTTTAATACACCACATAGAGGAAACTGAGCAAAATCAACTACAGCCCCTGCTCATGTTTTTCCCTATCAAGCTAAAGAGATAAGCATTAATAAAACAGTTGTACAGGTAACTATAAAACTGTGTCATGGCCTAGAGTCTTGTTTGCCAAATATTCCCAGCTTTCAACTTTCTGGGCATATGGATAGTAAGGCTGTATATCCTGGCTCACTTTGGGTAAGTAGGGGCCATTGAACTAGTTCTGGCCAATGCATTGTGAGAAGCCATATGAGTCACTTCCTGGCTAAGTGTTTAATTGCTCCAGAGCCAGCCCTGTCTTTCACCGCGGCCACCTGCAACACTGAGATGATTACAGCTCCACTAGTGACTAAGGTCAACAGAGCCCCGTGCTGACTACACTGAACATATATCGTGAGGGACGAAAAAAAAAAAGGGGTGGTTGCTTACAGCCACCGAGATTTTAGGGCTGTTTGTTTTTGCAGCAAAACCTAGGCCATCCTGAGTAACAGAGGTCTTCTCTACATTGTGCCTAGTGTTATAACTCCAAAATGTCTTTATTATACGATGTGATTTTGACAAGCATTTTATGCACTGGACATCTGAGCATAAAAAGTTTTGTGAAATTACTCTAAAAAGTTAGTACTATAAGGGCATCTCAAACTAAACGTGTTTTTAGTTTTACCACTTCATCTGAACACTACATCATTCTCTACAGCAGGAGCACTAAACTCAATACTTTTCAAGCACTAAACTCAATACTTTTCAAGCACTAAACTCAATCCTGTGGTCTGCTATCTATGCAGACCACAGGTGCTATGTAACAGACAAGCTGGGGCACAGCCTCCTAACATAGTTTGTCTTGGGAGAGGCAAGTTAATGCATGCTCTGAACAAGTTCACCTCCCAATGATTTTTGCTTTTCAAGAAAACTTTAACATTTTCTTAGTATTCATTCCCTCTAGTAATCCAGTTTCTGGCGTTTCACTTTGTCTCTTATGCTCTTTCTCTTGACAGATGAATCAGGTTGCCACTTTGTTCTTGCGAGATGAGTTCAAAGGAAAATCAAAGGAGTCCAACTTTTTTTTTCTTAACCCAATTTTCCACATATAAAGTGCATTTATGCTTGCTGACTATGCACTATTAATGTCCCCCCAAATATCCCTGGGCCAGTTCCAGTGGAGAAACTTGGAAATAAGGCAGGAACTTTACCCAGTTAGGGAGTATGCAAGATACTGCCCTTGAAGTTTTGTTGAAACACAGCCACATCGACTCTCACACCTGTTGTCTATGGCTGCTTCTCCCTTACAAGAACAAAGCTGAATAACTGCAACAATGTTTATTATCTGACCCTACACAAAGTAAGCTTGTCTACCCTGACCTAAATGGCCAACATTATTTAATTAGGATAATGAACGAAATCCTTCACGTAATCTCTAAAACGTCTCTCTCTAAACACTCTCCCTTCCCCAACCCACTGTCCCAATTTGCTTCCCTAGTTTCTACTCACACTCGAGTCACTTTCTCAGAGAAGTGACTCATGACCGTTGCCTGTCCTGAAGATCATATTCTTTGGTGATGCACTCTGGAGAACCCCAATTCTCATTGTACCTCATGTTGAATTATATTTCTGTTAGTTTGAGTACTTGGGTATAGTCTGTTTCTCCCATAGGCTGCAAAGGTCTTTAAAGAAAGAAGAGGTCTGGTTTTAGTTCAGTGTCTGTGCTTAAGACCCAGAGTAGGTGCTCTGAAAAGTAACTGCTGAAAGAATACTTGGATTTTGGGATACACAGACTTGATATTTGAAGTTTCAACTATCTACAGGCAATTCCAATAATCTATTACAAATATTCACTGGCAGTTCCTCTCAGGCCCTACTTTGAATCTCAAAATTGTTTGGTTAATGTGTCGGTTCATTAGATAGTCAGTGAAGCTGCTGGTACCCAGGACACTTTTTCTACTGTGGACGTGCTACTCCATACTCATCTTCCCTCACAGAGTAAATCAGGAAATAATTTTTAATGGGTTCTTTTTAAAAGAGAAGTTCCCCTTAGAAGAAAGTCAACTGATAATGGTAAAGGTTCTTAACTAGAATAGATACGTTTGGGATTTATGTCAAAGTAAACCATTGATTTTACAGTATTTCCAGTCTGGAGAGAGAGCATATAAAACATATTATCTGAGGCAAACAAGAAAAATTTTTTAAAGTCTTGAAATTGTTTCAATGTTTTCCTCTGCTATAAGACTATTTATCTAAATAGTGGTAAAACCAGAGACAGGTTGAAAATAAATGAATTGTGAGAAGTAAGGAAACAGTCAGAAAATGGTTGTCTCAACGGAAACCTAAATCAGGTGAAATGTAAAGTATACGTAATCATTCCTCTGAAGCAACAGAAGCTGAAAGTAATACTGAAGCCAATGAACCATTGCCTATTGTAAGTATTAATAAAATTCAGTTCACATAGTTTGAGGATCTTTCTCTCTCAAAAAAGGAAAAAAAATAAGAAGAGAGGCTGAAATGCAATCACGTAGACTTGTGAAGTTTTTTCTAACCAAAGGTGATCATACAGGAAAAGGTTATAGGCCAAAAAAGGTATTCATCACAGATATCACCAGAATAAAATACATCTCTGAACATATCCAAAGAGGAGAAGTAACCAAATTATGTCTTCTATTCGGTAGTACACAGTAGTTTTGATCTATTATACTGGGAATCCCAGTTTGGGGTTATAGAAATAGTAACTTATGTCCATATATTGGCACTGGATCACAGGCTACTGTATGGATTAGTTTCATAAGTTATATATTGGAAGAATCTCTTGCAATACAACCATGAACCTAAAACTTAGAATTTCTTGGGATTCATATGTACCAAAATGACATTTACAGATTTGAAGGCCCCACAACACATTTCTTATGAATGCTAATAGCATTCACATTATACTTTCTTTATCAGTGAGATACTGCTGTAAAATAGCCTGAAATATGGAAGTAAAATAATTTCTTTTGTTATGATGCTTCTCTCAAATAGAAAAATCAAGATGCAGATTATATCCTCAAGCAAAGTATCTTCCTCTTCCATGTTGATATCTTTCATAGTGCTCCTATCACGCCTTCTTTCACCCCACAAATTTGTCCTGGGCAACATCTCCCATTCCCCTGGGCTCCAATGACTAAATGTTAAAATTTCCCAAATCATTATTACCAGTTAGAGTTCTCCACGAGCTTTGACTTTGCTCAGCCAACACTTAAATACTTGCCTGTGGGTATCTGTCAGGCACTGGAAATAAAAAGGGAAAAAATCCCAAGTGGAAACTCTTGCTTCCTCTTGAAATCTTTCTGAGTTTCTTTTAACCAACTTAGACATTTGAGTGTCAGGCCTAACCCCTTCTTTCTCATATTCTACATCTAATCAGTTACCAAGTTTCTTTGAGTCAAACTGTTAAAAAACAATCTGCCAGTCCATCCTTGCCTGCCCATCTCCTTCGTCAGCATCATAGTTCGGGTCACTATCACCAGTTGCTTCAATTACCTCAATAACGTCTTAATGGATTGTCCCATCCTGACCCATCTGACTCATTTTCCTCACTACCATCAGAGGGATTTCCTGAATCTCTTTATCAAGAGTTTTACAAAGTCGTTCATGATCAGATTCTTTCCTATAATTCCACTTCTTCCCTCTGATCCCTGTTCCTCATCCTTCCCCATCATTGTCCCCACACTTAAATTTCAACCATTCCAAACTACTCTCTGTTCTGGGAAAAGTTAGACACTTTCTCACCAAGGGCTCTCTTCACAAGATAAAGTGCTAAATGATTTGCCTGAAACGTTCTGCCCCATCCTCCCATCCCCAACCTCACTGCAAATTCTGCTTACTTGAAATTCTCCTGTTCATCCTTAAAAATCTCAGATTAGTTGTACTTCCTCTGGGAAATCTTCTCTAACTCTTCTAAAAACGTATTATTTTCCTGTCATATGTTTCTGTAACATATTGTTTCATTTATGGCTGTACTTTGCTCACCATATGCTGTTTACTTTAAAAATTGTTTCTCAATAGATTGCATCATGGAGCAGACAGAATTCCTATTCAATTAATTTTGATATTCTAAGTTAATAAGAAAAAGATTTAGCCCATAAGAGTGACTTGATAAATATATACTGTGTGAATGAACAGATATATAGATGGATGGATGGATGGAATGGATCAATGGATGAATAAATGAATCAGTGAATCCATAGGTTCATTTCTAGTAGCTCTAACTGACTTCTTCTGCAAGTATTTCTCTGAAAATCAATGATGTCCAGCACAACGCTTCACAAATGTTTCTGCATTAATACTATTGGCAGAAGAGTCTGAATTCATACCTCAGAAAATTTATTAAGTTGGAGGGTTATCTGAAAATTGCATATGAGTGTAGAATTATATACCATAATATGTTTGAACACAGCCTAATATAAAAATTTTTATACTTTTCTTACCCCATGCATGCATGCTAATTTGCTTCAGTCATGTTTGACTCTTTGCAGCCTTATGGACTGTAGCCCTCCAGGCTCCTCTATCCATGGGATTCTCCAGGCAAGAATAGTGGAGTGGGTTGCCATGCCCTCCTCCAGGGGATCTTCCTCACTCAGGGATAGAATTCACAGTTCTTACGTCTCCTGCATTGGAAGGAGGGTTCTTTCCCACTAATGCACCTGGGAAGCGCCAACCCTATACTTAAAGGGTCTTTTGTCTCAGAGACCCTTTTAGTTCTTGCCATTTGAAGCTTTTTCATGGGTCAAAAAGGCAGTTTCCATTCTTCCTCCATCCAAACCTCCATTCTTCCTCCTTCAGCTTCTAATTCCCATGAAGCAACCCAGCAAACTCTTATAATTATCTAGAGACAATTAAGCAAATATTAAATCATTTAGCTAGAGAAGCAGATAGTGTGATGGAGGATTTTAAAATCATGCCATAAATACTGTTGTGGTTTCAATATTTGTAGTCACCAGAATAGTTTTTAAAGGTGTTCTGAAAGAAAGAAAAAGGCACAAAATACTGTATTTCAAATTACGCTTCTATTTTTTTCAATAACTTCATTGTTATTTTTGACTCAAGAATTATAAAGTGCTGCTGAGAGAAGAAAAATTATAAAAATGTCAAGCTCTATTATTATCAGTGTCCTTCTCTGTACGGCTATGTCTTTGAGCCAAAGCCAGAGGTAGGAGCATTGCACAATAAAGAAATCATGAATCCTGCTCTCAAATGAGCTCTAATGTCCTGGGCTCATTAGCACATGAGCCAAGCTATTAAGAGATCTGTAACGTCTTACAAGGACTTTGATTTAGGATTGCCCCACATAAAAATGACTTTAGCTATTAGGGCAGCAATTGTTGAATCACCAGTCTTAATTTTTTTTTTCTACTGCAATATAGTAACTTAATAGTAACCACCTTTAAATTAATAAGCTAGTTGATTACATTGTATCCATTATGTTTCTATGTATTCTCAACTCTTGTGCCCAGTTGAAATTTTGCATCTCAACAATGAAAGTACATTAATACTAAAGAGATCATTACAAAAGACACAGAGTCATAGACAAGAGGTACAGAGATCATTTGGAATCAGAGCTATTATTAAAGTATCACTAAAATCATCTCATTATTAAGATTTTTACCTTTGCAATGAATTTTGTGGATGCTCTAGCATATCAATAAACCATCCTTTTCAATGTAATTTTTTTTAATTCAAGCATAAAGATTTACTTTTCAATGATGAGGTGAGGGAAGTGCCCTATGACACAAAATTTAAGAAGGCAGATGCCCGAGACATCTCATCCACCTCACCTTGGTCACAGTCTTTGCCAATAAAGCCCCAGAAAGAATCAACAGTGGCTCCAAATACCCAGTACTGAAAGAATAAAGTTTTTATTCACTTAATGTAATAAATGGCATTCATTGAACATTTACCATGTCCCAGGCATTCTCTTGAATGCTTCACATGGATTACTGCTTTAATACAACAAACTGGAGGCAGACATAATAACCCACACATTACAGATGGAATCTGAGGTTCAGCATAGTTCAGTAACTCACATAAAGTCATTTATACAGTAAGAGATAAGCCAGGGTCTAAGTAAAATGTTCTTAATCAATAAGCCATCTGACCTATAAGGAAGGGAATGATATGGATCTTTTACAAAGTAAATTTAAAAAAAAAAAAAACTCTCATTTCTTCAAAATGCATAAAGGAACAGTAACTAATGTTTAATATAGTATTATAATCAATTAGAAGCCTTGACAAACCTCATTAATGGATACTGCCCAGCAGGCTGGACTCATCCCTTACACCTAATACTCTATGTTCCCAACATGAATTTCCCCAGCATAGGAAATTCCGCTGATGCCATGCCCAGAACACTTAGCCAGGCCTGAGCACTCGTCTCCTAGCTGCTGCCAGGGTTGGCCGCTAGTGGCTTGAGGCTATGCCCATTCCAGAGACCTGCCCTCTGTGGGCGAGAGTCACCTGGCCTGCGACAACCAGAGAAGTACATCACCTGCATTAACCCCATCCCCTGGCTTGCAGCCAGTGGCTGACTGACATGGAGAATAAAACCCTGACACCCCATTCCTTAATAAGTAAACCCTTTCTGTGATGCAATTCTCTCTCCAGACCACACCATGGGACAGGCTGAGGCTGAGTGTCCTGCGAACACTCATTTATTTTCCTGTCCATAATATAATTATGCAGCTGATCTTTGAACAACACCACAGGTAGGGGCATCAAAAATCCATGCATAAAAAAAATTTAAAAATTAAAATTAAAAAAAAATCCATGCATAACTTTATAGTTGTCCTCCATAGCCACAGTTCCTAGTATCTTCAGTGCTGCACCTGTGGATTCAGCCGGCCAAGGATCAAGCACTACTATGTGACTGATCCTTGAAAACAGGGGTGTGAGCAGGGCGGGCCCACTTACAGGAGGGGTTTCTTTTTCAGCAGTAAATACTAGAGTGCGGCACAGTCCATGGGTTGACTGAATCCAATGATGCAGAGGACCCTCAGGTAAGGAGAGCTAACTGTAAGTTGTATGTGGATTTTCAACTGTTTTGGAGATCTGTACCCCTAACCACACCAACTCATTGTTCAAGGATCAACAATAGCATGTCCTTATTGAAAAAAAATGGGAGTATAAGTGGACCTGCACAGCTCAAATCCATGTTGTTCAAGAGTCAACTGTACACTTTCTTAAGGGTAGGTAACCTACTTCATTTAAACCTACAGCAACTCTTAAGTACATAAAATATGTTAATAAATGCCTGCTGAAATACAATGTGTTGAATTTTAAGCTAACAATAGAAGTATCATGTTAAATCTTATATATGGGAAACAAAATGCTGTAAAATGCTTTCTCCATACAAGAAAGCTAAGTATTTTTTCCTTTAGTCTTCACTATACTTTTCCAGTACCAGGTGAAGGAAGACAAGGGAGATGAGCTTCTCCTGACTGCAGAAGCCTCGGGTACCCAAACTGTCCGGAGTCAGTGGGAAGATTAGAAGACGCGATGCCACTGCTAGGAAATGACAGGAGTAATCTGGACTCCTATTCAGACCTTCCCACACAGTCATTAATAAAACCAGCCCTTCAGCAAATGAATCCTGCTTCAAGTGACATGCAAAAGAGAGCTAGCACCTCTCACAAGAGACACTTTAGCTACCTGTTTTCATAGTTGCAGGCTTGTGTGTGATCAGCCGCTCAATCACGTCTGACTCTTTGTGACCCCACTGACTGCAGGCTACCAGGCTCCTCTGTCCATGGAACTTCCCAGGAAAGAATACGTCAGTGGGTTGCCATTTCCTCCCCCAGGGGATCTTTCTGACCAAGGAATCGGACCCAAATCTCCCGTGTCTCCTCTTTTGGCAGGTGAATTCTTCACCACTGAGCCACTTACAACTTAATTCATTTCACCAAATGATAGCTAGCTAGTATAGGTAAAATCACATGGAATGATCAACGTAGTGATGACAATTATCATTACTCACCCATCATATTTAAAAAACAAGTATCCTAACAAGTAAAGAGAAATAAATTATCAGCATAACACAGAATATGATTTCTAACAACTGAATTTTCTATCATGAATGCAAGTTTATTTGTTAATGTTCAGGAATGAATTTTAGAGAAAAGCTGGGTAATTTTTAATATGCTATTTTTCTTAATTAAGGTGTGTTTATATCAGTTGAACCTTTGAACCTTATCCAATTTCCGTTATAAGCCCTAAATAAGCCATCTTCTTAACTGTACCCACAGGCGGTTGGTAAAATCAAATGCAGCTGCAAAAACTCATACAGACTCTTAACACTGGTAGGTCATGCAATATAGAAGAGAACTATTTAAAGTGACAGTATATTTGAAGGCTATTCACACTTTAATTTCCACCTTTCCTTCCTGAATTCAAACTCTATGATATTCTATCCAGAGAAAATTTTTAAAAACATCTTGTAGCATAATGAAAGTCACCATAAGTTTGCATTCTTTCAAGAACTGATTATTAAACAAAACAAAAAGACCTGTAACTAAAATATGATGTGGGACTAGAAGATTATTTCAAATTTCCTAAGAATTAAACTTGGTAACTTGCAATCATAATAATACCAGGGATTTGCAGCTTATAACTTATACATTTTAAAGAAAGTGGCATCATACTTTTCCCCAAAAAAACAGATTCTTTATTTCACTCAAGATATTTAATTCTGAAATAAAAATTATTTCTAGTAATTCTCTATCCAGATTCTCAATGTTTATTATCTCTTTCTGGACCTCAAAATAACTGCATACCAATTATAATTGTATTTGGTGTTGATCTTCATCCAGCTTTAGACCTGAGCCCACCTCTGTGGGAACACCAACGTGATACCTTCCACTTACAAAGCACTTGTGATTTTCCTTGTCTATACAAATAATAACATTGTTGCAATGACTTCTGTAAGCAGAATGTTACTTTTCATTAAAATAAAAAATAGTAACCCAAGTATTCAAAACTACACAGCAAGATGTAATATAATAACTAAAATATGTTCTCAAAGAACCAGTTTTAGAAATTGGAATACCAGTGATAAACTAAGATTTCAAAAGTTCTGTTAAATTGCACAAATGTGATTATTTTTAAAAGTCATTGCATATTGTAGAGACCAAAGACAAAGTTGTTTTTTTAAAAAATAAATAAGAGATCACCCTTTGTCATTTTCCCTATAGTTGTCATTTCCCTATAGTTGAACAGTTAACCCTGTTCAACTAGGTTTCCTCGTAGCTCAGTTGGTAAAGAGTCTGACTACACCGCAGGAGACCTGGGTTTGATCCCTGGGTTGGGAAGATCCCTGGAGAAGGAAATGGCAACCCACTCCAGTATTCTTGCCTGGAGAACCCCATGGACCAAGGAGCCTGGCGGGCTACAGGCTATGGGGTTGCAAGAGTCGGACACGACTGAGCGACTAAGCGCACAGCACTGTTCCACTGTCCAAGCTGTGAGCCAGAACTAACAGTCCTAGGCGCTCCCAGAGTTTGTCTACTCGGTTATCTTGGCCTGTAACAAATGACCACAATGAAGGAAGAAGCCCAGAGTCTCCTTCAGAGTGGGAGTAACAGAAACTGAACTTGGCAAAGTCTCCCATGGAGTCTTTGACTAGCAGTCTTTGCCTGCTTCTAACTCTTTTGTCTCCCTATCACATGATTTCCAAAGAGCAGGCAAAGTAACACAGTGTTAAACAAGTACAGATTCAAAACCTTCTACTGGTTTCCCACGTACTTATAACAAGACTCAAAGCCCCACCATTTAAAAAACCCTATAATATCGACCTGACCCCCGCATGTCTTATGATCCCACCTCTTAACCACCCTTGTCCCGAGTCAGTATTATGGCTTTGTTTCTGTTCATCCCACAGGAGACATTCTCTCACATCTTAGGATCTCTGAATCTTCTGTTCCTGCAAAACCACCCGCACCTTAGATTTCTCATAAGATTTCTGAACAATTAATGAATGAGCTAGTGAATGAATGAATATGCTTTATATCCCAATATGCTTATTCATACATATTTACCCAGAGTAGACAGGTAAGCCCAGGAATTAGGGCTGTTATAACTTCATTTCAGTCATTGTAAAGACCTCCCAGGGTAGTCAGCAAGGCAGCTGCTCACCAGACTGAAGGAAAAACCCTTCCTTAATAGGTTGGTTTTTTTTTTGCTTTGTTTTGTTTTGTTTTTGATTGAATAAACCCATTTCATCTGGAGAAAGAAAATAAAATGAATGATTTCTTTAATGTAAATCCTTAAGTAGCAAAACTGATCTCTACAATTTGGGCTGGAGAAAAACAATGCAGGAACAAGCTCTGCAATCCTATCCTTGAGCAGTGCTAGACCTGAGGCTGAGACACTTAATGCTCTTTGGAGACTGAGTAACTTAGAAACAACCTGAGCTGCAAAGTTCAGACTCAAATTTGCATCATCCCCTGAGCAGTAATGTTTGCTTTCTTGGGTACAAAATCAAGTCTTCTTCCTAGAAACCTCTGCAAACCTTGTGCTCTTGACTGGCAGGGATTCCCCTACATTCTTGAGCAGGAGGGAGAGTTTTTTAAATGCCTGGCAAATACATTCATCAGGTATTGTCCAGTATAGATTCCTCTGGTCTCCTCAGTACAGTATCAGACAGGAGTCACATGTACCATGAAAACTAGTCAGCAGTATGTCTCCATGTTTGACTTATAGCACGTGGGTATTCATGCAAAACACAGGAGGTCAATCTGCCAGTGCCCATACAGATATCTGGCTCAATCAATGAATAAAAAAATAGATATTGACTGTTTTTTGTGTTGTTCTTTGATAACTTTAAAAACAATTCTTTTTCATGTCAATGTATGACAAAAACCACTACAATAAAAAAAAAAAGAAAAAAAATTCTTTTCTTTTCCTTTTAAAGTTGATTTCGTTAATATTTCTCTCGTTATGACTGTTTGGTCATATGTTCTGGGGAATGGTAGAGAGCTTCACTCTCTGCTCATCAATAGTCACAAAAACCCCGCTGGGCTCACAAGGTAAGGAAGCTGTCTTCACGTTGCTGTCTCAGTGCAAAGAGCCTGACCCTCAAAGCTCCGTAGCATCAGGGGTGAACCAAGGCTGCGGACTCCTGGCTACATCCCTGGTCCCCATGTCCAGTGATCTTGTGTAGGTTTCTCTAACAATCCGCATAAAGTTTGGGAGCACATTTTCCCACCTACACTTGAGTTAGTCGTTGAAATTTGGATCTTCACTAGCTTGTGTAATGAGGGAGAATTTTGCCCGTGAAATGTGTTTTATGCAATGCTTCTACAATGAAATTTAATTAATCAGTTCTAGATTCAAAACAAAAGGACAGTTTCACTGTGTACAGTACTTTCATTATTCCAAGTACCTTATTTGCCGAACTGATCTTTGCTCTTTCGAAAGAGCACAGAATTAACCATTTGATAAAGAAAAGCTCATTTCTCAGCACACTGACCTACTTTTTCCTTAATTTATGTCCTTTTTTTAAAATGTGAGTGAATAGATACTTTTTATGAATATTTAGCATTGAGACAACAATTGAACTATTAATCAAAATAATAAGGATTTTTCAACCTATTCAGCTAACTGCAGCCCTTAAATACAATGCCTTTCTTAAAAAGAGTTGGCACATTCTCTGAGGCCTTGCCCAAGGAAATCCCTTGAGTTCAAATTAGTTTTCTTTTATTTTCAGTCTTTGTTCTCATGCATTGTTTTAGTTTATCTGAATTGAATGGCCTGCGTGCTAACCAGGAACAACAGGAGAGACCTCCAGAAGTTGTCTGCAGAAGGTAAAAATCAAAGAGGAGACCTGTATTTTCTAAAAAGAATTTAACTCAGATATTCAGTTGCTCTTAAACAAGTGTCTAATGTCTAAACTTATACAACTGACCCTTGAATAATTTGGGGGTAAACAGCAAAGGGGTGCTGACCCCCATACAGTAAAATATCTGCCTACTGCTGTCTCTGCCTCAGAAACAAAAGAATTGATAAATGACTCCTAGAGGCAGGAAGCTGAAAAAATTTGAATAGAATCATGACTCAAACTCTAGTTCTTTGGATTATACATATTGTGATCTCAAATTGAAAACATTTTACTACACTTAAAGATACTTGAAATGAAAATATAAGTACTATAGTTATTGAAAACAAAATCCATGTACAAGTGAATCCATACAGTTCAAGTCCATGTTGTTCAAGGGTCAACTGTACTAATAGAGAACATAATGACAGTCACATTCTAAAATCTATGAACAATTTCTGATCATTATTTAGCAAAAGGGCAAATCAAAACATTTGCATTTCAGACACCAGGTTGAACCTAATGTGAAGTCCTTGCCATAAGTAATAATGCCATTGCTACTGTTTGTTTGTGTGCAAATATGTACACTCACAAACCTATATACTTTAAATTACTTCTCATTTCCTTCAGAGAACTCAGCCCCTCTGAGCTGAAAGAATAAATGAATGATTCAAATAAATAAGAATGAAGATAGGAGTAAAATAAAATTTGACATATCCCAACTTTCTTTCCCAGCGTTACCTATTAATGTTTCAAATAATTAAATAAATAGAATAGTTTCATTGATGACCACATTATTAAATCTGATTCATATCTTGAGGCAAATTTTCCTTGAAATATAACAGAGTTTGTGTTTTCCAAAATATAAACTAATTTTATCAAACTTGCACAAGAGAAAAATAAAATGATCCTGGCACAGTCATATGACACCCAAATGTCAAACACAGCAAAGTATCTCACTCAAAAAAAGAGGTCACTGCCCTGTCTGCTTTACTTTTCTAATATATGGTCCACTCAGTACTTCTAAAAAAATATATAAACTCTTCTTTCCAACTATTATTTACTATATATATACATGTATATACTTGGAGTAAGATTAATAAATCCTTGAAAGTATATATATTTTTTTTCATGATTTAAAGGACCTTAACAACGCACTAGTCAATGCAGTTACTTGCGCCGTTGCTGAACCTCACTTTATGATCCTCTCATATAAATTGTTCATGAGAAGACTTCCTCTTATAGACTCTTGAAACAAGAATGTATCTTGTACATTTATGTTACAGGTTTATTATGATAGATTGTTCTTGCCACAGAACTGGAAACTACCAAGCCAGTTTATAAAATCTGTTGATAAAAATAGCACTCACACTAAAGCAGACTCATTTACCGAGCAACCCAAGCCTACTCAACAAATATTCAATTTTCCAAATAAAATCAGAAATGTTCTGCTACATGAGAAGTGTGTGTAATAAGAGCAAACATTTTGTTAATTTTTATTTTTCTTATTAAACTTAAATGAAGTGACTTTGATGAAGTAGCATGTTTTTTGAATTTCAGGTGATACATCTGTGACTCAAGGTTGTATTTTTTCAACATAATTGAAAGAGACATAAGATTTATCCTACAAAGTGTTGTTTGAATGCCAATGTTCATCTACTCAGATTCAAATCTGTTCTTTAATATTTGCTTCAGTGTACTGACATTTGAAAGTAGACGTTCTAAATACTGTAGAAATTCTGCCCATGATGAAGAAAATTGGAGCTAAATACGATGAGAGCAGAGTACTCTGCAGTCCCTTGTCCTATAAAATTATGCCAACATTCACTATGGGAGAGGTGAATTGTATTTGACAACATATTCCCAGGCACTGTGTAATGAACCTTCAAACTTCAATTAGAACCTATCAGAAAGAAAAACAAACACAATTTCACAAAATGCCGCCTTCGTAGGAAAAACAAGTCAGTTGGAAAATACAGCAAGTTCAACATCATTGGCTACTCATCAAGCATCCCTTTTCCATGTTGGGTATCACATAAATGCAGATTCTCTGAATAACAGGAGAGATGGTTCCCATTTCAGAAACACAGGGCATTCAACTCACTTGATACAGTTTCAGTCAACAACAATTCTACACTCCAGTCTTTAATGACTGTTCTTCCCACTACTTACACCAAATGACAAAGACTGGTTTTTTTTTTTTGTTTTTTTGTTTTTTTTTTTTGTGACCCCATGGACTGTAGCCTGCCAGGCTCCTCTGTCCATGGGATTTCCCAGGCAAGAATACTGGAGTGGGTAGCCATGTCCTTCTCCAAAAAGACTGGTTTTTTAAGTGCATTGAATGGCACTGTTAGTAAGAGGTGATCAGCATTTTCAAAACTCAAAGGGGAAAACCACAACTTTCTGGGATACCACACAAGCAGCATATAAAACATCTATGTGTTGGTTTAAATTAACCTAGAAGGAGAATGTTGAAAGCAAATGTCTCATCAAGTAGGTTATATTCTTCAGAGACTTTGATTCAGACTATTCAGATGATGAATTTCCCAGTACTTCACATGGATAACATTTCAATAAATATTTTTTCAGCTAAAATGAAATGGTTTGTCTGTTTTTAACCTCTTTCCTTGCCAGTGTTTATTAGTAATTTGCAGAATTTTGGCCATGGGAAAAGCGTACATGAAAGGACTAAAGTGATGAGTCTAGTTAGCGTATAAGCTGGGATAATAGGGCTATCTTTGTGAAAGCATTAAACAGATGAATAGAGTGTTTGGTTGTTTTCAGGTTTCATTGAGGTTCTTTTGATGAAAGTTTTCCTTTGATGTAATGTTTTAAGATCTTTTAAAAGTCAACAAAACACTTGGTGAAAAATACCCAGTGAATTTTATATAACATAGGATCTAAAAATAGCCATATGTGAAAGATCTCAGTCATATGAGACACTATTTTAATTACATTTCCATAACTGGAAATAATAACTGCCTTCTAGGGTAAGAAACAAGATTTTGTTAAAAAAAGTAGTACTTATCACCCCCGAATTTTCTACATACATTTTTATAGTAATAATAAGGTCATATGATATTATTTATTTGTATACTTTCAATAACGTGTACCAACAATTTTATCCCTAGGATGCAAGTCAGTTGACAGCAAGAGTCATATCATAATATCAAAAAGAGAAGAGAGGCAAAAACACAGAAAGAGGGAAAATGGAAAGAAAGGGACCTTATAGATCATCTAGTCCTACAGTTATCTGTGGTCACACATCAGGGACTAAATACATCAGCTAGTGAAAGAACTATCCCTCAAATGGCCAGCTATTTCTCAGGACAATATTTTTCCCCTAACAGAATGATGTTTCTTTAAAAATATATAAAGACACTAAAATAATTAGCATAACCTCTCATCATTAGTTTGCTTTACTTGGTAGGAAGAAAACTATGGGTATTTGTTGTTCTTTCATTAATAAGGAAGGAAGATGACAAACCTTCTCTTTGCCATTCCAGAAGATTCAGTTGTCAAAGAAAGGGAGCCATTAAACTTGACATAGTGTTAACTGATTCTCTCTGCCATTGGCTAAATACATACATACATACAGAATTCTTTAAGTTAAATCTAGATATAGTTTGTATTTATAGACCTCTTTAGGACCAAGAGGTCCATATCACATGGATGATGAAGTCCTGGACTAAGTCACTCAGGGTTCTTTGTCTTTATAAACATGGGCTAAAAAGAAATTTTACTTTGTTGTTTAATAATTTAAAGCCACTACCTAACTTCTAATAAAAACTTTAATGTAGTTATACTAAATTTTCATTGCCCTTGTCTCCACAGAGATGAAGAAAAATTCATCGACATCCTTCTCACCACAGTCACACAACTGAAAAATCTGTGAAGTCATCATATACTTCTCTGCACTAATGAAATGCACACAGAATTAAGCAGTGTAACACTATCTGCACATAACTTGGCTGAAAACATAGGGTTCAGAATCACAGACTCTCACAAGTAACAGGATAGAAAAAAAGAAAAAAACACATTCTATCTGTGCTTCACATTAAAAACCCATACCTGGGAGTTTGGTTAAAAATGGTCACAAACACAAACACATTCAAATCCTACATAACCTACAAAACCTTCTAAAGTATGAGGCTTCCTTGGTGGCTCAGACCGTAAGGAATCTGCCTGCAGTGCAAGAGACCCAGGTTTGATCCCAGGGTCAGGAAGATCCCCTGGAGAAGGGGATGGCAACCCACTCCAGTACTCTTGCCTGGGAAATCCCATGGACAGAGGAGCCTGGTGGGCTACAGTCCATGGGGTCACAAAGAGTCAGACACAACTGAGCAACTAACACACACAAACACACACATCCTACGAGACCTTCTAAAGTAAGAGGTAAAGTAATAATAATAAAAATAAGATATACAGCCACTTTAAGATAACTAGACAGAAGAAAACAGCAGAGGAGAAATTCATAGAGAATGAAAAGTAAGCGGATTGAGTGAATGGTCCTAACTCAGAGCAGAGACAGCTGGGTGAGGATGCGTCCGCCAAGACAGGGAGACAGAAAGGATAGCCTGATCCCTCGAAAGTCTCTGAAATGTGAAGCATCAAATAATTTATAAGACAACGGTAAGAAATGAGGTTTCAAAATCTGTCTTTAAAAACTAGCCAGGCCACCAGGCGCTCTCACCAACCCCATAAAGTCTAGCTACCACCCCATTGCTGACCCAGCAAGATATAGGGGATTTAGTCCTCAGAGAAATTAAAACAGAAAGTCTCAATTCCCCACATAGTGGAGGATAGGGATGAAGGTAGAATGTATGCTAAAAAAAAAAGGAAGAATCAACACACTAAATAGTATGATTGTGATCATCCTAATCCTTAGTCCTTACTCTATTCCCAACAGGAATGCTAGAAGACAAAAGTGGAAAAAAAAAATATTTGTGCAAAACAAAAGAGCCTTCAGATGAGGAATTTTATGTGTGTTTAGTCACTTCAGTCACATTAGTTGTGTCTGACTCCTTGTGACCCTATGGACTATAGCCCACCAGGCTCCTTTGTCCATGGGACACGCCAGGCAAAAATATTGGAGTGGGTTGCCATGCCTTCCTCCAGGGGACCCTCCCAACCCAGGGGTCAAAGCTGTGTCTCCTGTGCTGCATACAGATTCCTTACCCACTTGGCCACCTGGGAAGCCCAAGGAATTTTGGAACCTCTCAATTAAAATACATCTTGATCATATTCTAGTGAGTTAACAAGATTTTCTGATGCCCACAGATCTAACAATTTTGTGTCTCAAATATTTTTGGACAGTCACAGTTTCCCAGACATTTTACATCTACCAAAGACAAGAAACAAAACAGAGACGAGGAAAGCAACTCAGAAAACAAAGCAAAAGGTAAGAAAAAAACTGTAAAACTCTTCAATACCATCAGAACACTAGGAAAATGCATTTTGCACATGAAACAAGAATAGGATGATATATTAATTTTTAAAAGGGCAAAGTACAATTGATTTATTAAAAATAAAAGTTATAAAAAATTGTCTTGTAAGAGAAAGATGAGGAAGTATCTCAAGAAGTAAAAAAAAAAAGTAAAAAGAAATAAAAATATTAGAGAAAAGATAGAAATTTAGAGGACCAATCCAATATCCAACTATGAGATCCATAAGATAGGTAACACATCATTAAATAATTAATAATAAAAATTAAAATCCAAGAATAAAAGGTATGAGTTTCCAGTGTCAAAAAATTCATACCTATCACCATCAAATTGCAGAACAATGGGATCCATAAATAATCTTAAGACTTACAGAAGGAAAAATATGATCACAAATATGGAATGGGGAAAACTGGCAAGTCCTCAGCTTCAATGTGGAAAACCAGAAAATCATTCATTCAACAAATATCTTTTTCATTCCTACATGCACCAGACATGTTGCCAGGTATTCAGGAATACATCTTAGTTACTCGGTCGTGTCCGACTCTTTGTGACCCCATGGACTGTAGCCCTCCAGGGTCCTCTGTCCATGGGGATTCTCCAGGCAAGAATACTATAGTGGGTTGCCATGCCCTCCCCCAGGGGATCTTCCCAACCCAGGGATCAAACCCAGGTCTGCATTGCAGGAGGATTCTTTCCCATCTGAGCCACCCAGGGAGCCTATGAATACCAGAGTGGTCAACCTATCCCTTCTCCAGGGGATCTTCCTGACCCAGGAATCAAATTGGGATCTCCTGCATTGCAGGTGGATTCTTTACCAGCTGAAATACCAGGGAAGCCCTTAAGGTAAGTATAGGTGATAACAAATGTGCAAAATGTATATTTGCAAATAGAAATGTTACAACATATGCTAAAGGTTAGCAGACATTATTTTTGACTGGTGGGATTACTTATTTCTGCTTTTATGAATTTTCCAAATTTTAATGTAAATATGCAATACTTTGTCATTAGGAAAAGGAAAACATGGTAATTTTTAAGAGCAATAAATTAGCAATAGGAAACAGAAAAGGGAAAAAGAGAACCAACTCAAGATGAACTGCACTATCATCTGTATGAGCCAAGAGGATTTTCAAGTGAAACCTTATATTTGCAGATGACACAGCTTTTCTTGATAGCCAAATACAAAGAGAAAAATACATTTCAGGAAAAACTCTCAATAAAATAGGCAGAAAATTGGTATGAAATAGTACACCCCAGGAAAAATACTTCAAACTCTACTTAATAAAAACTGAGCTCTGAGCTCTCAGGAACCTCATGCACACAGTGTCAACTGCTGCTCAAAGATAACACATCTAAGCCACTGAGGCAGCCAATAAGATCAATGAAACATCAGGCATCCTCAAGAAGGATATTACAAACCAAAGGGAAACTATTATTCTACATTTGTTGCCCCAAAAAGTGCCCCTCACACATCTATAAGTAACCACAAATTTGAGAGGACATTGACCTAATGGAAGGTCCAGAAAAAAGACAAAAGCAATTATTACAATCCAGGGGTTGCTATAGAACAGATTTTAGAAGACAATTAACGATGTAAATACAAAGACACAAACATTGTATCAAACGCCAGCTGCGTACAGGCATGCTTCATTTTTTTTCACGTTGTAGATACTGTCTTTTGTTGTTTTGCTTTTTTTTTTTTTTAAACAAATTGAAGGAAGGTTTGTGGCAACTCTGCTTCGAATAAATCTATTGCTGCCACTTCTCCATCAGCATTTGCTCACTTGATGTTTGTGCCACATTTTCATAATTCTTGTAATATTTCACACTTTTTCATTGTTACTTACTTTATGTGTTATGGTGATTGTGATCAGAGATCCTTGATGCTACTAGTATAAAAAACGACTCACTGAAGGTTCAGGTGATGGCTAAAATTTTTTAGCAATAGAGCATTTTAAATTATGCTGATTTACTCTTGAGGCATAATGCTATTGCACACTTAGTAGACTATAGTGTAAGCGTAACTTTTATATGCACTGAGAAACAGAAAACTGTGTGACTTGCTTTATTGTGATGTTTGCTTTATTGAAGTGGTCTGGAACTGAACCCACCATATCTCCAAGTTGTACTTGAAATAACCCCTTAAACTGTGGGGCAGGTAAACTAAAGAAAAAAAGGAACTCCAAGTATAAATCTCTAGGATTTGGTGGCTTATAAACTGACACTAACTAAAAATTGCCTCAAATGGTTGCCAAAGAGGGGGGTGGTAACAAAAATGGATGGGCTAAGGGCTAAATCGCTTCAGTCATGTCCAACTCTTTGCAACCCCATGGACTGTAGCCCACCAGGCTCCTCTGTCCATGGGATTTTCCAGGCAAGAACACTGGAGTCGGTTGCCATTTCCTTCTCCAGGGGATTTTCCTGACCCAGGGATTGAACCCATGTCTCTTATGTCTCCTTCATTGGCAGGCAGGTTCTTTACCACTAGCACCACCTGGGAAGCCAAAAAATGGGTAAACAGGTCAAAAAGTACAAGCTTCCAGTTATAAAATAAATAAGTCTTAGGGATGTAATGTACAGCATGGTGACTACTGTTGACAATACTGCATGGAATATTTTAAAGTCGCCAAGAGACTAGATCTAAGGATTTTATCACAAGATAAAAAAATGTATAACTATGTAATGTGAAGGATGTTAACTAGATATTATCTGTGGTGATCATTTCACAATGCATACAAATGTCAAATCCTTACATCATAAACCTGAAACTGACATAATTTTACTTGTCAATTATACCTCAATAAAAAAAAGTATTATGACTTAACACAGAAAAAAATATGTGCTCGAGAATAGTACTGGAATCCAAATACCTTTATATCTAACCAGCAATTAGCTTGGTGCATTGTCCGTAATAGACACTTCCTGGATTTCCCCAGTCGTCCAGTGGATAAGAATCCACCTGCCAATTTAGGGGACACAGGTTCTAGCCCTCCTCCAGGAAGATTCCACATCTGAGCCCAGGTACCACAACTACTGAGGCAACTGCACAACTACTAAAGCCCCACACCAGGCACCCATGCTCCACAACAAGAGAAACCCACAGTGAGAAGCCCACACACCGCAAGCACAGACTAGCCTCCTGATCTCCACAACTGGAGAAGGCCCGTGCAGCAGTGAAGACCCAGTGCAGCCAAAAACAAAATGAAAAAATAATAATCACCCAATAACTTGAATGAATGCTTGGGAAAACATTCCTAATTTGATGAGACAGACACTATGAAGGCAAATCATTTCTCTTCCTGCAAAGTCTTTTGGTGTCACAATCAAAAATAGAAGAGAGGCCTCCATCAAAATGTTATCTTCTGAATGAAAGTAGAGCCTCTAATTTATGGAAGAATTGCACTGTTTTGCTCTTTCCAAGGAGTGTGTCTTATAGAGCATTTTAGTTTGAATTTCTCTTCACTCCACATACACTCAGCCACATATAAAATTCATTCATGCCATCATTCAATTTCAGTGTCCCTTACTTTTCAAAAAAGCTCTATCTGTGGCCTTTCAGAACAGTAGTATTTGAGAAGTGAACATGAATTTGTATGACATGGTGAATAAAATGAAAGCAGTGGATGATAATATCAGGATGGGCCATGATATCTTCACAGACAAAAAACAGTAAAAATGCCTTGATATTTTAAAAAGCAATAATTATAAGTTGAAAAAAAATTATCAGACATACATACATTTTAATTCTATACAATAAAAATATCATATAACTTTAATCTGTGTTTATTATATATGTGTTTCATCTTCATTCTTAGCTTCATAATAAGTATCAAAAATTTATTAGCAATCCATAAACAGAATAACTATGGAAAGCTGCATTATCTGAGCACTTCTCAAACTTTTTTTCAAAATTTCCCTCAAGGTAAAAAATAAATTGGATCTACCCTGGGGTCTGGTGGCTTAGCCCCAACTTAACAGCAACAACTCCGAAATTTTTTTGGAAGAGTCTGACTGGATCTTGCAAAAATTCAAATAAACTCTGGTCTACTCTTATATAATGTGTTTTCGTTAAGTAAAAATATTATTTAAGATTGCCCTGGAAAAAAATCGATGGCCCAAAAAGATATGCCACATTATTGTTGTGGCTTTATGAATTTAAGGTATATCACTGAGTCATGGGTATCTTTTATTCCTCTCCACATTGCAAATTGTGTGAATTTTTTTCTCTAAAAGTGATAATGAAATCTGTGATAATATAAGAATTATTAACTCAAATGAATTCATATATTTTATTCAGATGAGCTTTTATTTTTTCCTTTTTGCCCCAAATATTTTTTATTGAATTTTTTATAACTAGAGTTTATTTAGATATACTAATCAACCACACTACCTACTCTCATATGAGAAATAGAAGCATTTTAAATGTTTCTGAAATGATAAATCAATGGCTCTATTTAATGTTAAAACTTTACATGGGTAGCTCTATTTCTGCCCCTCCTTAGACAAAACTTGCAAAAGGAGATAAATCGGTAGATGACAGATTTATTTATTTTAATAAAAACCAAATATAGAAATCCAAACTGGATACAAATGCTCATAATTGGAATGGTAAAAGTCACATATGCCAGACGGATGAATCATAAGCTGGAATCAAGATTGCAGGGAGAAATATCAACAACCTCAAATATGCAGAATATACCACGCTAATGGCAGAAAGTGAAGAGGGACTAAAGAGCCTCCTGATGAAGGTGAAAAAGGAGTGAAAAAGCTGGCTTTAAAACTCAACATTCAAAAAGCTACGATCATGGCATCTGGTCCCATCACTTCATAGCAAACAGAAGGAGAAATAGTGGAAGTAGTGACATTTTATTTCCTTACACTCCAAAATCACTGCGAACAGTGACTGCAGCAATGAAATTAAGACACTTGCTCCTTGGAAGTGAAGCTATGACAAACCTAGACAGGATATTAAAAAGTGGAAACATCACTTTGCTAACAAAGGTCCGTCTAGTCAAAGCTATGCTTTCTCCAGTAGTCATGTACTGATACGAGAGTTGGACTTCGTAAAGAAGGCTGAGCAGCAAAGAATTAATGCTTTTGAGTTGCGGTGCTAGAGAAGACTCTTGGGAGTCCCTTGGACTGCAAGGAGATCGAACTAGTCAATCTTAAAGGAAATCAATCCTGAATATTCATTGGAAGGATTGATGCTGAAGCTGAAGCTCCAATACCTTGGCCACCTGATGCAAAGAGCTAACTCATCGGAAAAGACCCTGATGCTGGGAAAGACTGAAGGTAAAAGGAGAAGAGGGCAACAGAGGACGAGATGGTTGGGTAGCATTCAACGGACATGAATTTGAGCACACTCTGGGAGATGACGGAGGACACAGAAGCCTCGCGTGCTGCAGTGCATGGGGGAACAAAAAGCTGCACTCACCTTAGTGATAGAACAACAAAAGTAACATAAGAATGAAGCTATTAAAGGTGGCTTTTTCTATGCGTTTTACTCTATTGTTAATGTATTTCCAATTTTGAGTGCTTTCACTTTTTTTTTTTTTTTTTGAGTTCTGATAAAGCTAAAACTTGTCATCTCTCTAATTTGGTTATTGTGGTCAAATAGTCTAGTGGTTAAGTAACCAAGATTACACCACCTTTTTATATGTGCCCAAATCCTGGATCTGCCACTTAATAGCTGTGTGGACTCACTCAAGTTATTTAACCTCTATCTCCATGACTTCATCTGTAACAGGAATAACAACATTTCTTATCACAGTTAGTGAGAAAATTAATAAATCATCTGTAAACACAAGATTTATCACTACCTTAGAATAACTGCATTAATAATCAGATTGAACTTTTTATCTTTCTAAAGACAGTAGTTCCTGCAAGAGTGGAAAACATATTGTATGAAGCTTTTCAATAATTTTTCTTTTTATATTGCTTTTACAATGCAACCTTGGAATAAATAAAACATCAAAATACACTCAAACAACTTTATCAATTTGGAATTTTTTTAGCTCTATTAGGTGTAATCAACAAATAAAAATGGCATATATTTAAAACATACAACTTGATGTTTTTGGTAATACATGCTTGTGTGTATTAATTGCTCAATTGTGTACAACTCTTTGTGATCCCATGAACTGTAGCCTGCCAGGCTCCTCTGCCCACAGAATTCTCCAGGCAAGAATACTGGAGCTGGGCGCCATTCTGTGTATTATAAAATGGTCTTTGTGGAACACGAGGTTTAGGTAGACCCTCTATGTGTTATTACTGCATGTGAATCTGTGCTGTGCTTAGTCGCTCATTCGTGTCCAACTCTTTGTAACCCCGTGGACTGTAGCCCTCCAGGCTCCTCTATCCACGGGGATTCTCCAGGCAAGAACATTGGAATAGGTTGCCACCCAGGGACTAAACCCAGGTCTCCCGCACTGCAGGCAGATTCTTTACCATCTGAACCACCAAGGAAGCTGAATACTATAGTGAATACTACAGTGGGGAGCCTATCCCTTCTCCAGGGGACCTTCCTGATCCAGGAATCACATGTGAATCTACAATTGTCCAAGTAAATTTTTCTATTAAAAAATTGAAAGAAATACATACTTAGACATGCTCACTATATTCCTGCACTGTTATCAGGAAAGGAACTGAGATATATATTAGAAACATAATGCAGTTTGGGCACTGGGATTCAATAGGTCTTTTATAAAATAATCACATATTACTGAAGTATAAACACATCCAAATTAAGCTCCTCTTCCAATCTTTTAATATGAATGAAGATATTTCCATCTAAAATTCACAGCTAGTGACCGAGAGCAGATGCCTTGAAGCTAGCACAACTTGAGTTAGAATATGAACCCCGTCAATGCTGAGATCTGTGACTCTGTGCAAGGTCCTCACCATGACTTTTCTCTGAACTCCATGCCCACTTGGTCATCCCCCCACTTCATTTTCTCAGCAATCTGTGCTTGGCTCTGGCAGCACTCAGGATCCTGTTTCCAATTCAGTGTTCTCTCTTACCAGTCTTGCCCACTAGGCCTGGGTTCAGCCACTAAGTTGTGTCTGACTCTTTGGGACACCATGGACTGCAGCACACCAGGCTTCCCTGTCCATTCTCCCGAAGTTTGCTCAGATTCATGTCCATTGAGTTGGTGATGCCATCTCATTCCTCTGTCGCCCTTTTCTCCTTTTGCCTTCAATCTTTCCCAGCATCAGGGTCTTTTCCAATGAGTTGGCTCTTTGCATTAGCTGGCCAAAGTATTGGAGCTTCAGCTCCAGCATCAGTTCTTCCAATGAATACAGAGTTGATTTTCTTTAGGACTGACTTGTTTGATCTCTGGGCTGTCCAAAGGACTCTCAAGAATCTTCTCCAGCACCACAATTTGGGAGCATCCATTCTTTGGCACTCAGCCTTTTTATATGGTCCAACTCTCACACTCACACATGACTCCCGGATAAACCACAGCTTTGACTATAGGGACCTTTGTTGGCAAAGTGCTGTCTCTGCTTTTTAGTATGCTGTGAGGGTTTTCCATAACTTCCACTAGGATTTTCCTTCCACTGGCATTGTGCCTCATTTATGTTTTACTAAATAATTTTATCATTTATTATTTCCCTGTGAAGAGAAATTCTTACTTTTAGGACTTTCCTTGCTCCCATCTGTTTCTTACAGGTTTATCTAGCTCATAAATCATAATCTTCTTCTAACACACTCAAGAATGCTCATTAACACTGCTGAAATTTAAATTAATGTGGAGAGTACTTAGAATGATAAAGAAAATTAAGCTGGAACACGTACAAACTCATCTCATGCAATCTAGTGTTTGATGGTAGAATACTTCTCTGCTTTAAACCAAAGGATTGTTTGGAAAAGCTCTTAAATAGACCCCCTTGTATGATTTTATAATTTTGTTCATTCAAATGTGTTATATCTGGCAATGTACTTGAGAACAACAGAGCTTTGCTGTGTAGATGTATCTCATATGACGGGTCAGCACTGAGAGTAAAAATTAAATCTAGGAATCGGTAACGTAAAATGAAAACAAACCCCCCTTTCAGAAAAACAACTATATGTGTTTAAGAAATATTAAATAAAATCAAATATGATGACTGTTAGTAATCTTTTGCTGATACAGATAGTCCTTTAAAAGAGCTATAAAAACCAGAATCTTCTTTCACTCAGACACAAAGAATTTCCAGAGCTTGCAATTTCTTCCTGAAATAATATAGTATAAAAAAACACAGCCTAATTTAAATATTCATGTCTTCACTTTATTTAATGGTATGCTACTGTGGCTACAGATATTATATTTTAATGTTCCATGATGTTACTTCCTGTTTATAACAGCTAAAATAAGAGCCACCTTCAAGAGTAATATTATAAGCCATCATTATGAGGTCCATATTTTCTTCTTTGAAAAATGTGTTCTGCTCCTAAAAATGACAACACACTGATACTCAAAATAAGCATCTTTTTTAACATGCAGAGTACATTTTTAGAAATTAGGAAATAATCCACTTGTCTAGGAGACAAACTTCAGGAGTTAAGTCTACCTTCAAAGTATCTTGATCTAAACATTCCATAGAACTAAAGCAGAAGAGATGAAACATGGAATTTAGCACAACAATAACAAAAAATCTGCAGGGTATAATTTGGTCCCTGAACTTTTTAAAGATCAAGAATAATCAGCAGGGATTCAACATTTAAAAGATATTGCCAAAAAAATATACCCAGAATAATGAAAATGTAGGTTTGTCATTTTGACTAGAAACATCTAAGAAATGAACTTCCTTTAAAATTGCCCTCAGAAAAGGGTGGAAACAAATTTATCTCCTTTAAACAGCACACTCCAAATCGCCTTTTTATCAGTTTGGAAGAGAACAAAGAAATATTCAACAAAATGATCATAGTAGCTCAATAAGCTAATATCATGCTTTCTTTCCCTCTTTTCCCTGACCCTCACACACACAGTGTATACACATATACTCACACACACACACACACATCCATATGCATACACATTCATACACACAAGCATATATACTACAGACAAACTGTTGTGTTCTTCCTAACAAGAGGCATATTTAGAGGTTAGGAAATGGATCATATAGGCTGTCAATTATGTTAGAATCCAGGAGGCATTAAATATTAAAGAATGTTCTCATATTTTAAAAAAACTATGTTTTTCTTCCTTAAATACAAGCTCTACTAGTGAAATCCACCCTATGTGAAAGCTAGTTTCTTTGTCAGAAGAAAATATTATGGGGCCTTTTTTACTGCTTTTACATAAAATTCAGAATAAAAGGTTTTCACACAAAATTAAAGAAACAGGGTGATCTTTTGCAAGATTCCAATCCCAGTTGATATGGACCAGCTGTGGAATACATATCAGGCACTTTCACCTATCTGATACTCAGGGAAATATGACCTAAGCTGGCCAAGTATCTTGGCCCTTGTGAACAGATGATTGGACACAGGATCTATATAAGCCCATCAGAGCCCGGAAGCAGAAAGACTTTCTAACATTTAAAGTGCTGAAGATCACCTACCCCTGTAACTTAGGCACCCTGTGAAGAGAGCCTGAATGAAATTAAAAACAATAAAAAGGAAAGCTGAGAAGAGAGAGAGGAGAGTCCCAATGAAGTGACTGTAAACCCTAGCCAACACATGGTTAAATCAGGTCTCCTCTGCTCTCTCTGGACAAAATACCAAGAGTTGTCAGCAGAGGCCAAATTGTGATTTCTGTCTCCTGGAACTGAAGACTAATCAGAGAAACTACCTATATTATAAATCTTACATAAGTCCAGCAATGAATAATCTAAGACAGTAAACTGAAGGTATCTGAGTATGTTAAATACTATTATTACATTAACATAAAGTAATTTTTTCAAAAAGGATGTGCCCTGGCTTTGCATTATAAAATTCAACACCTGTAAACATCTCCCTAACACAGGATAGATACCTAGCCAAAGGCTGATGAGCAAATGAATAAACAAAGTTGATGGGTTTGCCTTTGGAAAAGCTGTCTGTGGTATGTTTTATTTTCCAGCTCGATATAATAGCAAGTAATTTAACAAGCCATAGACGGTGAACACCATTAAATTAGTATTTAATGTTCTTGAAGTAGAGGGGTCATACAAATTATAATTCTATTTTCCTTGGCTGAAGAAGGAAATGGCAACCCACTCCAGTATTCTTGCCTGGAAAATCCCCTGGACAGAGGAGCCTGGCAGGCTACAGTCCATAGGGTCGCAAAGAGTTGGACATGACTAAGTTACTTTGCTTTTCCTTGATTAAACAGCAAATCTCTCATTCTTCTTAAATAGTTTAATTTTTGTACCCAATGAGACATATTTATCAAATGTTAACAGAATTATCAATAGGAAAATCTCAACTTTCAGCAGTTTACAACCTGAGAATTAAAACTAGGCAATGTCAAAATGTAGTAACTTGTAAAGCAAAAGAAAAAAATATATATATATACATACACACACACACACATAATTATTCAAACTTTTCCATTCTATTGTCACTGAATTCTCTAAAATTCACAATCATAGAATAAATAAGTAGAACCTATATATATTCAATATTATAGAGAAAATATTCAGTGTTTGAGTACTGGATTGTTGAATTGTAGTATTGTTTTTTTAATCTTGATATATTTGGTTTCTGTTACTATATAGTAATTACCAAAAGTCTCATTCATGACTTAAAACATCATGCATCTAGCATCACACGACTTCTCTGGGACAGAAGTCAACATTGCTTAGCTTGGTCCTCTGCTCAGCATCTCACAAACCTGCAATCCAGGTCTTGACCCAGCTGGGGTTTCCTGCTGCTTGTCAATCAGGGGCTGTTCTTAGCTCCCAGAGCCTCCAAAGTTCCCCATTATGTGACCCTCTTACAACCTGGCTATTTGCTTCTTCAAGGCTAGCACAGGAATCTTTCTGACCTCTAGGTGCTCTTTTAAGCATTCATTTGATCAAGTCAAGCCCTTTAAGGATAATCCCTTCTTTGATTAATTCAAAGTAACCTAATTAGAGATCTGAACTATGTCTGAAATTTCCTTTTCTTCTTTGTCATAAGATGGGACTTGATCATGAAATTGATATTCCATCATATTCGCAGGTGCCACTCACACTCAAAAGGAAGTGATTATATAGCACATGTAACCTCTGGGTGCTCATCATGCCAAATAACCTAATTGTCCCAAAATATGATTGTGTACAAACAGAATCCTCAGACATCCAGACCAGTCATTTAAAAGATTTAAATTTCAACTCCAAACATTAGATCTGTTTTTCACTATTGAGACTGACACTCAAGTTTGGGGCTTCCCTGTTAGCTCAGTTGTAAAGACTCCGCCTGCAATGCAGGAACCCAGGTTCAATTCCTGGGTCGGGAAAATCTGCTGGAAAAGGAATAGGTTACCCACTCCAGTATTCTTGGGCTTCCCGTGTGGCTCAGCTGGTAAAGAATCCACCTGCAATGTGGGAGAACTGGGTGCAATCCCTGGGTTGAGAAGATCCTCTGGAGGAGGGAAAGGCTGCCCACTCCAGTATTCTGGACTGGAGAATTCCATGGACTGTACAGTCCATGGGGTCACAGAGAGACGAGTGAGCAACTTTCACTTTCATTTTACCTTTACCTTTCTTCTGTAGGAAATGAGTTGGGATTTGAGTTCCAGATATTGTAAAAACTCTTTGGTAACATGCCTATCACTGGTTATTAGCACATGGATGCTATGACAGATAGAAGGAGAAATGAAATTAGAACAGCAGCTCTTCTCCACCTGCTGCTGAATTACTGCGACGTGGATCAAATGGATTAGCAGGCAAGGTGGTTGGTCAGTCTGATGGTAGTGATGCTAATTAAAAATTTCAGAAGTGAAAACCTTGCTATAACAAATGCATCTGGCTGACATCAAGTTTTTGGTAGGTTAAGGCATTTAAAGTTCAAACAGGTGTTCATTCCAGGAAAAAGGCACCATTACATCTACTAAAGAAACACTTTTAATAATTTTTTTTTTATCCCATGAGTGTTTGTTGAGAGCATTCCTAGCTTCACCACAAATACATTATAATGAGTAAACATTATAAAGTCCTACCTCCTCCCTAAAGTTTTCAATGAAAAGATACAAGTTGAAAAGGATTTTTTAAGTTTCTGAGTCATCTCGCAGTTAATAAAAATTTATAAGTAAATGAGGCACACCTGGTTGCATGCAGCTGTGCGATGCAGGAGCGGAGCGGGGAGAGGAGATACCCCACGCCCCAGGTCAGGAGGGGCGGCCGAGAGGAGACACCCCACGTCCAGGGTCAGGAGGGGCGGCCGAGAGGAGATACCCCACGTCCAGGGTCAGGAGGGGCAGCTGTGAGGAGATACCCCTCGTCCAAGGTCAGGAGCAGCAGCCGAGAGGAGATACCCCATATCCAAGGTCAGGAGGGGCGCCCGTGAGGAGATACCCCACATCCAAGGTCAGGAGCGGAGCAGGCGAGAGGAGATACCCCACGTCCAAGCTAAGAAGCGGCAGCTGTGAGGAGATACCCCACGCCCAAGGTCAGGAGGGGCGGCCGAGAGGAGATACCCCAAGTCCAAGGTCAGGAGCAGCAGCCGTGAGTTGATACCCATGCCCAAGGTCAGGAGGGGCACCTGTGAGGAGATACCCCGTGTCCAAGGTCAGGAGGGGCGGCCGACAGGAGTCACCCCACGTCCAAGGTCAGGAGCAGTGGCCGTGAGGAGATACCCCTCGTCCAAGGTAAGAGAATCTTAAGTAAGACAGTAGGTCCTAAGAGAGGGCATCAGAAGGCAGACAGACTGAAACCACAATCACAGAAAACTAGCCAATCTGATCACATGGACCACAGTCTTGTCTGACTCAATGAAACTAAGCCATGCTGTGTGGAGCCACCCAAGATAGCCGTGTCACGGTGGAGAGGTCTGACAGAATGTGGTCCACTTGAGAAGGGAATGACAAACCACTTCAGTATTCTTGCCTTGAGAACCCCATGAACAGTATGAAAAGGCAAAAAGATAGGACACTGAAAGATGAACTCCCCAGGTCAGTAGGTGCCCAATATGCTACTGGAGATCAGTGGAGAAATAACTCCAGAAGAGTGAAGAGACAGAGCTAAAGCAAAAACAACAGCCAGTTGTGGATGTGACTGGTGATGGAAGTAAAGTCCAACGCTGTAAAGAGCAATGTTGCATAGGAACCTGGAATGTTAGGTCCATTAATCAAGGCAAATTGGAAGTGGTCAAACAGGAGATGGCAAGAGTGAATGTCGACATTCTAGGAATCAGCGAACTAAAATGGACTGGAATGGGTGAATTTAACTCATATGACCATTATTATCTACTACTGTGGGCAGGAATCCCTTAGAAGAAATGGAGTAGCCATCACACTCAACAAAAGAATCTGAAATGCAGTCCTTGAATGCAATCTCAAAAACAACAGAATGATCTCTGTTCGTTTCCAAGGCAAACCATTCAATATCATGGTAATCCAAATCTATGCCCCGACCAGTAACTCAGAAGAAGCTGAAGTTGACAAGTTCTATGAACACCTGCAAGACCTTCTAGAATTAACACCCCCCAAAAGATGTCTTTTTCATTATAGAGGACTGGAATGCAAAAGTAGGAAGCCAAGAAACACCTGGAGTAACAGGCAAATTTGGCCTTGGAGTACAGAATGAAGCAGGCCAAAGGCTAGTAAGAGTTTTCCAAGAGAATGCACTGGTCATATCAAAAACCCTCTTCCAACAACACAAGAGAAGACTCTACACATGGACATCACCAGATGGCCAACAGCGAAATCAGACTGATTATATTCTTTGCAGCTAAAGATGGAGAAGCTCCATACAGTCAGCAAAAACAAGAATGGGAGCTGACTGTGGCTCAGACCATGAACTCCTTATTGCCAAATTCAGACTTCAATTGAAGAAAGTGGAGAAAACCAGTAGACCATTCAGGTATGACCTAAATCAAATCCCTTATGATTATACTGTGGAAGTGAGAAATAGATTTAAGGGACTAGATCTGATAGAGTGCCTGATGAACTATGGACAGAGGTTTGTGGCATTGTACAGGAGACAAGGATCAAGACCTTCCCCAAGAAAAAGAAATGCAAAAAACCAAAATGGCTGTCTGAGGAGGCCTTACAAATAGCTATGAAAAGAAGAGAAGCAAAAAGCAAAGGAGAAAAGGAAAGATATGCCCATTTGAATGCAGAGTTCCAAAGAATAGCAAGGAGAGATAAGAAAGGCTTCCTCAGTGTTCAATGCAAAGAAATAGAGGAAAACAATAGAATGGGAAAGACTAGAGATCTCTTCAAGAAAATTGAGATACCAAGGGAACATTTCATGCAAAGATGGGCACAATAAAGGACAGAAATGGTATGGACCTAAGAGAAGCAGAAGATATTAAGAGGAGGTGGCACAAATACACAGAACTGTACAAAACAGACCTTCATGACCCAGATAATCACAATGGTGTGATCACTCACCTAGAGCCAGACAACATGGAATGTGAAGTCAAGTGGGCCTTAGGAAGCATCACTACAAACAAAGCTAGTGGAGGTAATGGAATTTCAGTTGAGCTATTTCAAATCCTAAAAGATGATGCTCTGAAAGTGCTACACTCAATAAGTCAGCAAATTTGGAAAACTCAGCAGTGGCCACAGGACTGGAAAAGGTCAGTTTTCATTCCAATACCAAAAAAAGGCAATGCCAAAGAATGCTCAAACTACTGAACAGTTGCACTCATCCCACATGCTAGTAAAGTAATGCTCATAATTCTCCAAGCCAGGCTTCAGCAATACGTGAACCTTGAACTTCCAGATCTTCAAGCTGGTTTTAGAAAAGGCAGAGGAACCAGAGATCTAATTGCCAACATCCGCTGGATCATTGAAATGGCAAGAGAGTTTCAGAAAAACATTTATTTCTGCTTTATTGACTATACCAAAGCCTTTGACTGTGTGGATCACAATAAACTGTGGAAAATTCTGAAAGAGATGGGAATACCAGACCATCTGACCTGCCTCTTGAGAAACCTATATGCAGGTCAGGAAGCAACAGTTAGAACTGGACATGGAACAACAGACTAGTTCCAAATAGGAAAAGGAGTACGTCAAGGCTGTATATTGTCACCCTGCTTATTTAACTTATATGCAGAGTACATCATGAGAAATGCTGGGCTGGATGAAGCCCAAGCTGGGATCAAGATTGCCAGGAAAAATATCAATAACCTCAGATATGGAGATGACACCACCCTTATGGCAGAAAGTGAAGAGGAACTAAAAAGCCTCTTGATGAAAGTGAAAAAGGAGAGTGAAAAAGTTGGCTTAAAGCTCAACATTCAGAAAAGTAAGATCATGGCATCCGGTCACTTCATGGCAAATAAATGGGGAAACAGTGGCTGACTTTATTTTGGGGGACTCCAAAATCACTGCAGATGGTGAGTGCAGCCATGAAATTAAAAGATGCTTACTGCTTGGAAGGAAAGTTATGATCAACCTAGACAGCATATTAAAAAGCAGAGACATTACTTTACCAACAAAGGTCCATCTAGTCAAGGCTATGGTTTTTCCAGTAGTCATGTATGGATGTGAGAGTTGGACTATAAAGAAAGCTGAGCACTGAAGAATTAATGCTTTTGAACTGTGGTGTTGGAGAAGACTCTTGAGAGTCCCTTGGACTGCAAGGAGGTCCAACCAGTCCATCCTAAAGGAGGTCAGTCCTGGGTGTTCATTGGAAGGACTGATGTTGAAGCTGAAACTCCAATGCTTTGGCCACCTGATGTGAAGAGTTGACTTATTTGAAAAAAGATTGGGGGCAGAAGGAGAACGGGACGACAGAGGATAAGATGGTTGGATGGCATCACTGTCTCAATGGACATGGGTTTGAGTGGACTCTGGGAGTTGGTGATGGACAGGGAGGCGGGCATGGTGTGGTTCATGGGGTTGCAAAGAGTTGGACACGACTGAGTGACTGAACTGAACTATAAATACACTTCTTATCGCATGTGTGCTCAATCACTCAGTCCAGTCTGATTCTTTGAGCCACCATGGACTGTAACGCACTAGGCTCCTCTGTTCATGGGATTCTCCAGGCAAGAATACTCTAGCGGGTTGTCATGTCCTCCTCCAAGAGATCCTTTACCACTGCAGGTGGATTCCTTACAATCTGATCCACTGGGGAAACTCCTACTTTCTCCAAAATGTTTGAAGACAACTAGTATACCTTTCCTGTGCCTCATCAGATATATGATAAATATTGGCCATCTCCTCAGGCATTATTTAAACAACCCTTCATTTCCACATCTACATGCCTCCTCAGAGGTATGGTATCTGAAGTTTAGGTCCTCCAGATTTAACTCAGCAAACAAAAGACAGATCAGAGCTATCATGTTCCTTATTTTAAACCAAACTTGGGGGGTACCTATAAGGATTTTGGTAACCATGCAAATTACTGGAGATGATGATTATTTAATCTGGGTTGGGTCCCCTGAAAGTGCATCTTTGAACCACTGGCAATTTTGACTCAGGTTAGCCATAAGCCCCTATTTGAGAAAATTTCTCTCTTGAAATCATGTAAGATTCCATTAGCTAGTGTATAATCCTATTAGAGGACTGACACCTAATGAACTTCCTGTTCACTCAATCCCCTAAGGCTGTAAATATGAGTTACCAGGCAATATGAAACTATCAGTTTGAGGGACAAATCACAAAGCCTTTGACATAGTACTACAGATGTGCCTCATAATAGATGTCTCACTCTAACCTTTGATGATTTTCTGAGATCTTGATTTCATCATATTACGTATATACCTAATGAACTTGTCACATAAATATATTTTATAAGTGGCCTCTCTAACTCTTTATTAAATTGTGCGTCTCTCTTCATAAAGGCCTCCTACCCAAAGAGCCTCTCATTTGACATATGGTACTCTCACAGGTAGCTATGTTTCTCCTCCTCTTTATCTAAACCATAGAACTGTTTTCTCCTACATTATTCATGAGAAGTATTGCTGATTTCTTTTTAATGTTATTTCCACTAATTTTCTCTGACAAGAAAGTGAGTAAACAAAAACTTAATGAAACCCTCGTTGTTTCCTAGTCACATGGAAAACGTGTTATGTACAAGCCCACAGTGAAAGCCATAGTTACTTCCAGGAAGTAGAAATTGCTCAAGACACATTCTGATTACCCTGAAATGAAAACTAGATGTCTTAAAAATAGTTTGCGTTTTAAAAAAATACTAGAGTATGTAGAAATTCAGAGCAATGAGAGCCCAGCGGAGAAGCTTGCACATATGGCACTCTTCCTAATCAAGTGAACAATCCAGCCAGTAAGGACATTGCCCACAGGTCTCTATAAGTCTTTTAGCCAACCTTGCAGTCAGTCCTGCTACCCCAAGTGGGTCCCCTCTGAAAAGTATTTGGGCTTAATTGCAACCAAGGCAGTTACCAATGGAACTGGTAATTGTTCAATATGTTCCATAATACACAGTATAAAAATGTGATTTAAAAAAAAATGTTATCCAGTAATACTGCTGCTGCTGCTGCTAAGCCACTTCAGTCGTGTCCGACTCTGTGCGACCCCATAGACGGCAGCCCACCAGGCTCCCCTGTCCCTGGGATTCTCCAGGCAAGAACACTGGAGTGTGTTGCCATTGCCTTCTCCACCAAATACTACTACATGTTAACAATTCCATTGAAACATTTCCATTAACTAAGATGACCCCATGGACTGTAGCCTGCCAGGCTCTTCTGTCCATGGGATTCCCCAGGCAAGAATACAGGAGTGGATAGCCACTTCCTACTACAGGCGATCTTTCCAACCCAGGATCAAATCCATGTCTCCTGCATTGGCAGGTGGATATTTTACCACTGTACCACATGGGAAGCCCAAGCTTTTTAAAAATTCTTTAAATGATCAACTAGATGGTTTAACCTACAGAATTCTACAGACACCAATTTTGTTTTTAATTCCACAGAAGCATCAACTAGAAGGAAACTGCCATCACTGGGTGGAAAAATAGAAGTAGTCTGCCATTCTCAGTATATACAACTGAAAAATAAATATTTTAATCTCCATGACAACAGTGTTCAGACACACTCAGGGAGGGGGGAAACTTTCAGAACTCATTTAAAACTTTTAGAATTCATTAAATGAGTCAATGCATAGCTTTAAAAATTAAATAAAAAGGAGAATAATTTATTCAATGTTTCTGGCTGGTGTTCATCTTTTATTACTTTTTTCTTTTAAACTGAGCTGAAAGTAAAGGATTTCTTTGGTCTTCAGAGAAGTTTCAGTAAACAGTAACTTAAATGACAATAGAATAGACATTTTTAAATGATACTGTAGACATATGTTATTTTAAAAGCACTTGAGTGAAAACCTTTGTTGATAAAATTTTTTTTCAAGTTTCTCCTCAAAGAACTCTATAAAAATCAAAGGGGAAACATAATAGACGGGATGTGAATAACTACAAAAGTTATGGCTATGAACAAAGCTTAATGTCCAAAATGGAACTTGAATGAGTGGAGCTGTGAAAGTAGAAGCCAAGGGAAGGTCACACTATTTGTGTTTCAGTTGTTTGGCTTGCTCTTAACCATACATCGTGGAGTTGTTTTCCAAGCTTGTTTTAATGAGATTGTTTTTTTTTTCCTGCTCTTTTGTGGTGGAGAACTTTAAACACAGCGAAGTTTGGACAGTGTTCTCTAGGGATGTTCTTTTCAAGCTAAGATTAACAGAGGTCCAGAATGTCCCCCTTTGTCTTCTACCTCCAAATTGCTCAGTGACAGAGGTATATATAGGTTGTGTGATGACCCCTAGCTACATGGTGTATTTGAAAAATCACCATCAGTAGATTATAGCATAGTGAGCACAGAGCATAAGACTATTATCCACATGAGAACATGTTTGCATTTAATGGTGTATCTTGATAATGAAATTCATTATCGTGTTTCTCACTTATATATTTATCATATGATTACTTTTCTTTTAGTTCTGAGCTGATTTGTTTGTTCATAATGTCATTTATTTGTTGTTGTTTTGGATCTTATAAACCATATTTGAAAATTGCTTAAAACAAAGAGACCCAAAGAATTAGTGAAATACAAAGCCTAATTTTACAGTAAAGAGAACCAAAGTAAATGAGGATGCAGACAATACTCATGAAAAGCATGACTCATTTACTTAATTTGATTTATTGATTCATTAATTCAACAAACTTCCTCTCTCTTCTTGATCTGTCTTTCAAAAGTTTTCAAATTAATCTCCTAACACAAACTTTGATTGTGTACTTTACTTTTCAAGAGCTTATAATAAATCTCTCCCACCTCATTCTATTTTCCTCAATTTCCCTAGCATCTAATATTAAATGGCCAGAAATGAGTAGACATTAAGTCAGTATTTGTGGAAAGTTTACGATAAATTCATTCCATCTAAATTTCTCTTCTTGACTGAAATTTTTCCACTTATGTGCTCTACTTCAAGCCTTATTTTCCACCATCCCCAAAGAAAACCTTCTTTCAGGCAACTTATCTTAAGAGCCCCAGTCTTAATTCCATGCCATTGCTCTTGACGTCTTCCTCTATGGAATATATGGTTCTGCAACTCAGTAATTACTACACAGCTCTCATTAAGATTTAAAATAACATTCTGCATATCTAACATACTCCCTGTGTTTTCCATGGCTTCTAGGTCATATTTCATGATACGGCACACTTTTAGGTTTAGCCATGGAGGTAAAATATTTAGCACAAAATTGTGATACATTCTTTATGCATTCATGAATGCATTATCTGTTTACCTCATTCAATGTTGATTCATTCCAACAAATATTTGCTGGGTGACTACCAGTGCCGAACAATGTGCTAAGCACTAGAGAGAGAGATGGTAAGGAAAACAGAAATAGTTCTTTCCCTCTTAAAACCTATAATAGAGAAAGAAGGGACAGTGATAAACTCACCCATGGCTGATTCATGTTGATGTATGGCAGAAACCAACACAACATGGTAAAGCAATTATCCTCCAATTCAAAATAAATAAATTTTAAAAATAAAAGTCAACAATTAAAACCTTTGAAAAGTGCAAAGAAGGAAAATCATAGGAACAAACAGCACCCCTAATAAGGGAATATAATCTAGTTGGGCGGAAGGAGGCAATCTAAAGAGACTTTTCCAAGGAAGTCTGAAAAATAAGTAAGTTAGGTGAGAGTGATCTTCTGAAGCAGTAAGAAGGCTCATAGATAAGAACTTTTTAACTCAGAGAGAACAGAACATATTTAAGAGATCAAAAGAGTCTAGTATCAACAAGCATAACTTGAAAAATAGTGGCAAAACCCACTATGGCAAGAATGGTGTAGACTTTTTTGGTGTGTATTTTTCTGGGTTCCAAAATCACTGAAGATGGTGATTACAGCAATGAAATTAAAAGATGCTTACTCCTTGGAAGGAAAGTTATGAGCAACCTAGACAGCATATTAAAAAGCAGAGACATTACTTTGCCAACGAAGGTCCTTCTAGTCAAGGCTATGGTTTTTCCAGTGGTCATGTATGGATGTGAGAGTTGGACTATCAAGAAAGTTGAGCGCCGAAGAATTGATGCTTTTGAACTGTGGTGTTGGAGAAGACTCTTGAGAGTCCCTTGGACTGCAAGGAGATCCAACCAGTCCATCCTGAAGGAGATCAGTCCTGGGTGTTCATTGGAAGGACTGATGCTGAAGCTGAGACTCCAATACTTTTTGGCCACCTGATGCGAAGAGCTGACTCATTTGAAAAGACCCTGATGCTGGGAGGGATTGAGGGCAGGAGGAGAAGGGGACAACAGAGGATGAGATGGTTGGATGGCATCACCAACTCAATGGACATGGGTTTCGGTAGACTCCGGGAGTTGGTGATGGACAGAGTGGCCTGGCGTGCTGCGGTTCGTGGGGTCACAAAGGGTTGGACATGACTGAGCGACTGAACTGGACTGAATGGACAGCAGTAAAGGTAGATCACCATAAATTTATTTTTTTTTCTTCTTTTTTTTTTTAATTTTTATTTATTTATTTTTTTTGTCATACATTGATATGAATCAGCCATAGATTTACACGTATTTCCCATCCCGATCCCCCCTCCCACCTCCCTCTCCACCCGATTCCTCTGGGTCTTCCCAGTGCACCAGGCCCGAGCACTTGTCTCATGCATCCCACCTGGGCTGGTGATCTGTTTCACCATAAATAGTATACATGCTGTTCTTTTGAAATATCCCACCCTCACATTCTCCCACAGAGTTCAAAAGTCTGTTCTGTATTTCTGTGTCTCTTTTTCTGTTTTGCGTATAGTGTTATCGTTACCTTCTTTCTAAATTCCATATATATGTGTTAGTATGCTGTAATGTTCTTTATCTTTCTGGCTTACTTCACTCTGTATAAGGGGCTCCAGTTTCATCCATCTCATTAGAACTGATTCAAATGAATTCTTTTTAACGGCTGAGTAATATTCCATGGTGTATATGTACCACAGCTTCCTTATCCATTCATCTGCTGATGGGCATCTAGGTTGCTTCCATGTCCTGGCTATTATAAACAGTGCTGCGATGAACATTGGGGTGCACGTGTCTCTTTCAGATCTGGTTTCCTCAGTGTGTATGCCCAGAAGTGGGATTGCTGGGTCATATGGCAGTTCTATTTCCAGTTTTTTAAGAAATCTCCACACTGTTCTCCATAGCGGCTGTACTAGTTTGCATTCCCACCAACAGTGTAAGAGGGTTCCCTTTTCTCCACACCCTCTCCAGCATTTATTGCTTGTAGACTTTTGGATAGCAGCCATCCTGACTGGCGTGTAATGGTACCTCATTGTGGTTTTGATTTGCATTTCTCTGATAATGAGTGATGTTGAGCATCTTTTCATGTGTTTGTTAGCCATCTGTATGTCTTCTTTGGAGAAATGTCTGTTTAGTTCTTTGGCCCATTTTTTGATTGGGTCATTTATTTTTCTGGAATTGAGCTGCAGGAGTTGCTTGTATATTTTTGAGATTAATCCTTTGTCTGTTTCTTCATTTGCTATTATTTTCTCCCAATCTGAGGGCTGTCTTTTCACCTTACTTATAGTTTCCTTTGTAGTGCAAAAGCTTTTAAGTTTCATTAGGTCCCATTTGTTTAGTTTTGCTTTTATTTCCAATATTCTGGGAGGTGGGTCATAGAGGATCTTGCTGTGATTTATGTCGGAGAGTGTTTTGCCTATGTTCTCCTCTAGGAGTTTTATAGTTTCTGGTCTTACATTTAGATCTTTAATCCATTTTGAGTTTATTTTTGTGTATGGTGTTAGAAAGTGTTCTAGTTTCATTCTTTTACAAGTGGTTGACCAGTTTTCCCAGCACCACTTGTTAAAGAGGTTGTCTTTTTTCCATTGTATATTCCTTGCCTCCTTTGTCAAAGATAAGGTGTCCATAGGTTCGTGGATTTATCTCTGGGCTTTCTATTCTGTTCCATTGATCTATATTTCTGTCTTTGTGCCAGTACCATACTGTCTTGATGACTGTGGCTTTGTAGTAGAGTCTGAAGTCAGGCAGGTTGATTCCTCCAGTTCCATTCTTCTTTCTCAAGATTACTTTGGCTATTCGAGGTTTTTTGTATTTCCATACAAATTGTGAAATTCTTTGGTCTAGTTCTGTGAAAAATACCGTTGGTAGCTTGATAGGGATTGCATTGAATCTATAGATTGCTTTGGGTAGAATAGCCATTTTGACAATATTGATTCTTCCAATCCATGAACACGGTATGTTTCTCCATCTGTTTGTGTCCTCTTTGATTTCTTTCATCAGTGTTTTATAGTTTTCTATGTATAGGTCTTTTGTTTCTTTAGGTAGATATACTCCTAAGTATTTTATTCTTTTTGTTGCAATGGTGAATGGTATTGTTTCCTTAATTTCTCTTTCTGTTTTTCAGTTGTATAGGAATGCAAGGGATTTCTGTGTGTTAATTTTATATCCTGCAACTTTACTATATTCATTGATTAGCTCTAGTAATTTTCTGGTAGAGTCTTTAGGGTTTTCTATGTAGAGGATCATGTCATCTGCAAACAGTGAGAGTTCACTTCTTCTTTTCCTATCTGGATTCCTTTTACTTCTTTTTCTGCTCTGATTGCTGTGGCCAAAACTTCCAACACTATGTTGAATAGTAGTGGTGAGAGTGGGCACCCTTGTCTTGTTCCTGATTTCAGGGGAAATGCTTTCAATTTTTCACCATTGAGGGTGATGCTTGCTGTGGGTTTGTCATATATAGCTTTTATTATGTTGAGGTATGTTCCTTCTATTCCTGCTTTCTGGAGAGTTTTAATCATAAATGAGTGTTGAATTTTGTCAAAGGCTTTCTCTGCATCTATTGAGATAATCATATGGTTTTTATCTTTCAATTTGTTAATGTGGTGTATTACATTGATTGATTTGCGGATATTAAAGAATCCTTGCATTCCTGGGATAAAGCCCACTTGGTCATGGTGTATGATTTTTTTAATATGTTGTTGGATTCTGTTTGTTAGAATTTTGTTAAGGATTTTTGCATCTATGTTCATCAGTGATATTGGCCTGTAGTTTTCTTTTTTTGTGGCATCTTTGTCTGGTTTTGGAATTAGGGTGATGGTGGCCTCATAGAATGAGTTTGGAAGCTTACCTTCATCTGCAATTTTCTGGAAGAGTTTGAGTAAGATAGGTGTTAGCTCTTCTCTAAATTTTTGGTAGAATTCAGCTGTGAAGCCATCTGGTCCTGGGCTTTTGTTTGCTGGAAGATTTTTGATTACAGTTTCGATTTCCTTGCTTGTGATGGGTCTGTTAAGATCTTCTATTTCTTCCTGGTTCAGTTTTGGAAAGTTATACTTTTCTAAGAATTTGTCCATTTCATCCAAGTTGTCCATTTTATTGGCATAGAGCTGCTGGTAGTAGTCTCTTATGATCGTTTGTATTTCAGTGTTGTCTGTTGTGATCTCTCCATTTTCATTTCTAATTTTGTTAATTTGGTTCTTCTCTCTTTGTTTCTTAATGAGTCTTGCTAATGGTTTGTCAATTTTGTTTATTTTTTCAAAAAACCAGCTTTTAGCTTTGTTGATTTTTGCTATGGTCTCTTTAGTTTCTTTTGCATTTATTTCTGCCCTGATTTTTAAGATTTCTTTCCTTCTGCTAACCCTGGGGTTCTTCATTTCTTCCTTCTCTATTGCTTTAGGTGTAGAGTTAGGTTATTTATTTGGTTTTTTTCTTGTTTCTTGATGTAAGCCTGTAATGCTATGAACCTTCCCCTTAGCACTGCTTTTACAGTGTCCCATAGGTTTTGGGTTGTTGTGTTTTCATTTTCATTCATTTCTATACATATTTTGATTTCTTTTTTGATTTCTTCTATGATTTGTTGGTTATTCAGAAGCGTGTTATTTAGCCTCCATATGTTTGAATTTTTAACAATTTTTTTCCTGTAATTGAGATCTAATCTTACTGCACTGTGGTCAGAAAAGATGACTGGAATGATTTCAATTTTTTTGAATTTTCCAAGACCAGATTTATGGCCCAGGATGTGATCTATTCTGGAGAAGGTTCCGTGTGCACTTGAGAAAAAGGTGAAGTTGATTGTTTTGGGGTGAAATGTCCTATAGATATCAATTAGGTCTAGCTGGTCCATTGTGTCATTTAAGGTTTGTGTTTCCTTGTTAATTTTCTGTTTAGTTGATCTATCCATAGTGGTGAGTGGGGTATTAAAGTCTCCCACTATTATTGTGTTACTATTAATTTCCTCTTTCATACTCGTTAGTGTTTGCCGTACATATTGCGGTGCTCCTATGTTGGGTGCATATATATTATAATTGTTATATCTTCTTCTTGGATTGATCCTTTGATCATTATGTAGTGTCCTTCTTTGTCTCTTTTCACACCTTATTTTGAAAGTCTATTTTATCTGATATGAGTATTGCGACTCCTGCTTTCTTTTGGTCTCCGTTGCGTGAAATATTTTTTCCAGCCCTTCACTTTTAGTCTGTATGTGTCTCTTGTTTTGAGGTGGGTCTCTTGTAGACAGCATATATAGGGGTCTTGTTTTTGTATCCATTCAGCCAATCTTTGTCTTTTGGTTGGGGCATTCAACCCATTTACATTTAAGGTAATTATTGATAGGTGTGGTCCCGTTGCCATTTACTTTGTTGTTTTGGGTTCACGTTTATACAACCTTTCTGCATTTCCTGTCTAGAGAAGATCCTTTAGCATTTGTTGAAGAGCTGGTTTGGTGGTGCTGAATTCTCTCAGCTTTTGCTTATCTGTAAAGCTTTTGAATTCTCCTTCATATCTGAATGAGATCCTTGCTGGATACAGTAATCTAGGTTGTAGGTTATTCTCTTTCATTACTTTCAGTACGTCCTGCCATTCCCTTCTGGCCTGGAGGGTTTCTATTGAAAGATCAGCTGTTATCCTTATGGGAATCCCTTTGTGTGTTATTTGTTGTTTCTCCCTTGCTGCTTTTAATATTTGTTCTTTGTGTTTGATCTTTGTTAATTTGATTAATATGTGTCTTGGGGTGTTTCGCCTTGGGTTTATCCTGTTTGGGACTCTCTGGGTTTCTTGGACTTGGGTGGCTATTTCCTTCCCCATTTTAGGGAAGTTTTCAGCTATTATCTCCTCGAGTATTTCCTCATGGCCTTTCTTTTTGTCTTCTTCTTCTGGAACTCCTATGATTCGAATGTTGGGGCGTTTCACAGTGTCCCAGAGGTCCCTGAGGTTGTCCTCATTTCTTTTGATCCTTTTTTCTTTTTTTCTCTCTGCTTCATTTATTTCCACCATTTTATCTTCTATCTCACTTATCCTATCTTCTGCTTCCGTTAGTCTACTCTTGGTTCCCTCCAAAGTGTTTTTGATCTCATTCATTGCATTATTCATTTTTAATTGACTCTTTTTTATTTCTTCTAGGTCTTTATTAAACATTTCTTGCATCTTCTCAATCCTTGTCTCCAGGCTATTTATCTGTAACTCCATTTTGTTTTCAAGATTTTGGATCATTTTTTATTATCATTATTCTAAATTCTTTTTCAGGTAGATTCCCTATCTCCTCCTCTTTTGTTTGACTTGGTGGGCATTTTTCATGTTCCTTTCCCTGTTGGGTATTTCTTTGCCTTTTCATCTTGTTTAGATTGCTGTGTCTGGAGTGGGCTTTCTGTATTCTGGAGGTCTGTGGTTCCTTTTTATTGTGGAGGATTTACCCCGTGGTCACCATAAATTTAAATAGAGGGTGACAACAACTCCGGCTCTGTGAACAGAACAGATTGAAGGGGGCAAGAATGGGGGGGGTCTTCTTATAGAAGGAAATGATGGGGACTTGCTCAGAGCCTTTAGAGAAAAGCATGAAGGGCAGCTGCAACTGCATAAGAGAGACACTTGTTTCTCAGATGAGGTGTGCCTGAGTTAATTATCTTAGGAGAAGTAGGAGTTGGTCACTAAGATAAGGGAGGGGGTGCATATTTGAGTCTCTACTCAACCAGATAGATCATTTCTTTCTTTTGACCTTTCTGCTCCTCTCTCCTTTGGATTATGACCCTACCCTTTGGACTCTGCTTTCCTACCGGTAACCATGATAACCATCTGCTCTTTCATCTCTGAGTGGACTTCGCGGATACTGAAATCTTCTTTTCTGCCTTGCACCAGAATAATTGGGGATTTAACCTTTGTTTATTTAATATGTTTTAAGTTTTGTACTGTGTCTCAGATACTCTTCTAATCAGATGAATTAGAAGCAGTTGCAAATCTTATAAAACTCAAAGTCAAGTGAAGAAGGTATTATAATTAGATTCATGCTTTCACTCAACATCTATTTATTGAATAGCTACCATGTACCAAGCATATGGATACAGAAGTAAAACAAGACATTAGCTAATTTGGGCTTCTTTCCTGCCATAAAGAAGATATATTGTAACACATTGTGATAAGCGTTGTTATAGAGACAGGAACAAAAAAGAAAACTGTTAAATATCAAAAGGGTAGAAGAGTGTCTGTTTTCATGAAAAAGCAACTCTTTTGTTGAGTCATAAAAGAGGAAAGAGTTTCCCAAAGATAACTGTGGAGGAAGGCCTTTCTAGATTGGGTAATGAGCATGTGAAAGATCCGAGTGGGAAATGAGAAGTTAAAAGTTGCAGAAACTTTGGTTTTTAGAAAACATAAATAAATAACTGTGGACTCAGGGTAGGGTAGAGGATTGCTCAAAATTAAAAAAAAAAAAAAAAAAAAGGCTAACAGCAGGAAGATGAATTCAAAGTCTGCAGTGAAAGTACAAGGAAAAAATACTGAAGTCTGGACTGTAAAGATGTAACAAGCTGTGCAGATGGAGAGAAGAGAGTGGAGTCATTCTGAGGTTTCTGAATCAGGCACCAGGGGTCATTAACTGAGAGTTAAGATCACCGGACATAGAAGCTTCGGGAGCCAAGCTGACAGAATTCTAGTCTTTGTGCTGGCTCTCCTCTTGCTTACTCTCAAATGTTGGTACTCCCAGGGACTTCCTTGTGGTATCTTATAAAGCACCAACAGATGCTTACAAATAAAGAAACAAACAAAACACAAATAAATAGGAGGGGGAATACTTCTGAAAAGGACATATTCTGCCAAGTTTGAGTTGTAAATTTTAATGCCCAGTGCCTTAGTCCTTTCTTATTTCCATGGAATTCAGGCAGTAAACTCAAGCTTCTCTGGGCAGGCAGATGAGGTGGTGAAGTGCTCAGATTCCTGTGCTAGACAAAAAACCTAAGGTTTGCATACCAGCTCCTCCCTATGCTAAGTGACTTAAACTTTCCAAGTGTTTCTGCAACACAAACGTGGGACAACAAACCCTTCTTCGTGTAAATGTGGTGGAGATCAAGTGAAACAATCCGTGTAAACAGTGCCCAGCACTGTAAGGGGCTGATAAAGCATTAGTTGTAAGGAATAATAATGAACACTATATATTGCGTGCTGTTCCAACTACTTTCGTCCTACCAGTTCATTTGATTCCCATAACAACTCAATGAGATAGGTATTCATATTACTATTAATATGAATATTACAACCATCCCCATTTTAACAGGTAAAGGAATTGAGGCAGAGTTCTAGTGACTGGATTGATCTTACACAGTTTGCAGATGCTGAAGCCATCATTTGAACATACTTTGGAGTCAGAAATATTACCTCCAAGAGACCCTAAACTTCCCACAAGTTTCTAAGGAAAGTCTTGCTTGTTCCCATAAGCTTTCCTCAAGTGCTCATCTACAGACACCTGGCCTCTATGAAGGATTTCTCTCCTATATGATCATCTCCCTACTGATTTCTCATTTTTCTCAGTTCTTTCCACTTATAGGCTGTACAGTACAATTTAGAACTTAATCATTTATTTCTACATTTCTCTGTAATATATGTGAATCTTGTCTTGAACATAGGCCCTTAAGGCAGGGATTATATCCCATACTTGGTATTCTCTCTATTGATAGCCTAAGGTCTGAGTATCAGTAAGCCCTCAGTGAATACTTGTTGAGTGACTAATTGTCAGGCTCCAAGGCATCACCTCTGGAAGAAACAAGTGAAGAGATTTGCCTAAGGCCTGGTCATTCATACAAAGACTTCACAGTAACAAATATGCAGTCAGTGACACAGAGCTCCACTTGTGAAAATATCGCCAAAGCATTCATAGAGAAGAGGCAAAGCTCTTGTAATTTGTGATGAAGAATGACTTAATCTTGTCCTTTTGTCTATTACTGTGAAGATTACTTTTATAGTCTAATATAGAGGCATATTTAAGGATGATTTTATAGAATAAATTTTTTTAGATTTTTATATTTTAATATTTGCAATTAGGGCAATGTATCAATAGAAGACCGTTCATTGGCATAGGTTGTTATAATACTCAGAAAAAAATGTTGGTGCATTTAAAGCAGCTTGAGGAAAAAAAAAATAATGAGCAACTGCTGTTTTTTTAAAACAAAGTAATAGATCTAAAATGAATAAGAACAGATTTTATAGTAACCATCCAAGTGCACTATTTAGAAAGCAGCAACTTGAAAATAACAGTCCTCTGAAATAACTGTTATGCTCAAATTGTTTAAAACCCAGAGTCATAAAAAAAAATGCTTAAAAGTCAAATAAGTCAGGTAAAAGAGTAAATGTCAAAGCAGATCTTAGGAAAAAATAATTTTTAAGAAGATCATTTGGAAGGCAATGACTAGCATGGGATTTATATTTTTCTAACTTAAGAAATAGTCATTGTAGCACTTGTCTCATTTTTGCCAATACCACAAAGTTTCTTTACAGCAAAGTAGAAGTTTTAAAATGTAACTTTAATCTATTTATTCATTTATTCAATTTTAAGATATTTACTGGTATCATGTAAGAGAATCTGAAATAATATGGAAGTGATAGACCATTTCCAGCCTGAAAATGACTAGAAACCTACCAAGTACAAAGTGCCATCGCTATAATGGAGATTCAAAGTCCTTCGGGAAACGAGGGAGTTATCTCTTGTTCTTTTTGTACAAGAATCCAGAAGCGCCCTCACAGCATTGTTACTTAAGAATCGGTAGCACTTGGACAGCACTAGAAGGGAATGGCATCCTGGATCAGAGGAACAGAAAAGCAACTGATGTACAAAGTGTTCAGTGTGAGGCATGTAGAAAAGCAGCAGGGTTGTTTAAAAGGAAGTTAAGACACATATGTGATGGGAAGACAAGAAATACTGAAAGATTCTAGCAAGAATTTATATAATTAGACATATTTTAGAAAGATTAATTTGACAGTGATAGAGAATATGTGGAAGGGGAAGAGACTCTGCAAAATTAATTAAGGTATCCTCTCTCTCAGGACAGGTTAGGATATTGTATAACCAGAGATTCCCAAATTTCAGTGGATTAAATGAACAGAGACTGATTCCTTGCTCCTGCTCCATGTGATGTGGGGGCCCATGGGGTTGTGGGTGGGTAGCATTCATCCATATCTTCTCCACTCGCATATCCATTTGTAAGATCATCTGTCTCCATAGTATGGTGAACTGTGCAGTGGATTTGAAAGGACTCAGTCTAGGAGTAACACATGCCCCTTCGGTTCACATTGCATATGGCTGTGCCTACCTTCAGGGGATGGACAAGTACAATCCTACTATGAATCCAGGAGAAGAACGGGAAAGATCCATGAACAGTACCAGTGACTGTATCAAGAGGCGACTGCAACAATTCAGATAAAAGGTAATAAGGATGTAGGCAGTGGGAATCGAAAGAAGTAGAAGAGTAAAACAAATACTCTAGAACCAGAATCAAGGCCTTGCTAAGTGATACAGGAGGAAAGAAAGGGATCTAGAATGACTCTAAGGGCTTAAACCTGGAAGACTAATGGTGTCTTTAGTAGAAATTAGGAAGTAAGAAGAGTCAATCTGAGGGGTGGGGAGTGGTGTAGAGGATGGGGAACTTCAAACAGAGAATACTTGGTTATTAAGTTTAGACTCCATGAAGTTATAAGCTCTGCCAGGGATATGTAAATAAGGATATCCAAAGGACAGTTGAAAATTAGGAACTGAAGTTCAAAGCAGAGTTCAAATGTGGAAATAAGGATTTTATATTCAATGACATAGAAGTAATGTGTAATGTTTAAATCTATGGGCTCAGATGAGGCTATAAATTTTACTTTGTTAGACTGACCTTACCACATTCTTGAGCCAATAGAGAATGCTGATCTTCTTTTACTGGCTTCATAGTCCCAGAGAGAATAAACTACCAATGATAAAAAAAAAAAAATAATGCAGACAGGAAAAATTTGTAGGTGTTCTGGAGGAAGATACACTTCTATTTTAAGTAATAAAATTGGTAAGAGTTATGAATTTCAAATCCTTCAGGAGACTTTCTTTAATACAATCTTACAGCTTTTATATCTCATTCCTAGAAGGTCATCATGCAAATAAAAATGAAGACTGCTAATCTCCACTGGGATAATTAATAAGCACATACTTAAGATAATCCTCTGGATGGCACTGTAACAGTTTTGCACTTTGTAAAATTAGGCTTCCCTTTCCTTTTTCCTCAGCACATACAGGCATAAGCTTTTAGTAAAGAAGTAACAAGGTAAATCCTTTATAAAGAATTTCAAGCAAATTTCCTGAACACAGCTTCCAGCTCAATATTTTACTTGTCTGTGCAGGTAAATATGAAGCAATCCATTACTCAGTCAATACACATTCAATTACCCTCATAGTGAAGTCAAATATATACAATGAAACACTCTGGGGAAGATTTCTCAAATTGACTTTACGATCTGTGAGTGCATTATTTAAATCAAGTTAGTAGGCCAAAACTAGTATTAAAATAAAGAATGTAGAGTTAAAATACTAGAGTGCACTGAATTTAATAAGTCTAAGTATTGCTTGAAGACACATTTTCAATGTGTGTGTGTATGTGTGCATCTGTTAGAACTGGTCATAATTTTTTTTTTTTTTTTTTTACCAGAAAAGAGTTTGAAAACCACTGCTCTACTGGAGTGAGGACAAAGGAGAAAGACTGCTACGTTATTCAGGAAATGCTTTGGTCACCTTATTAGTTACAGGAAAATATCACTTATGGCTAACACTTCAACAGCCATAGAATATTCTCAGTTTTTTAAAATCCACCAGGTATTTATGTTCTGCAGCTTTCAACTTCATCATTTTCTGCTTGGTTGATGACTTATAACCAAAACTATACCTTAGAGAATGAATGTATTCAAACCGGATGTCAACCTTAATCAGATTCAGCATGTACATACTTCATTTTCCATTTCATCTTTGTTAGCAGAGCTTACGTGTACTGGGATTTGTTTCACAATCTTACCAATAACACTGCATTATTTCTGTTGAATACTGAAGCCCCTTATTGACCCTGAAATTTACTACTATAATAAATATTGTTAATTGCCAAAGTAGTCTCTATCTACTTCAGAAGGAGTGAGAGGTTCAGAAGAAAGGTCAAATTTCCCAAACTTAGAAAAAGATTATCAATTTTTAAAAGGAGCATAAATATTCAAAATATTATCTGTAATATATTTTATTAATCAAGACAATATTAGAGTCAAAAAGGATTAGATATGGAATATCTCACTGTTCTATTTTTAGTTTTTTGAGAAACTGCCATACTTTTTTCCCAAACTGGCTGCACCATTTTATAGTCCTATCAACAGTGTACAAAGGTCCTAATGTCTCCACATCCTCACCAACACTTTTTTTAAGATAGCCATTCTAATGTGTGTGAGGTTACATTTGAATTTTTACAAGCAAAATATATTCCTATTTGACTTTTGCAAGTACATATCTTAATTTTGCTGAGAGACATAAGCATATATATTCTGTAAAAGGCTTTTTAATGTTAACTCATTGAATGAGTTTCTTCCCTAAAACAGATGTAATCCTGTAAAGAGTAATTGCAACCACCTTGATATGAAAGGGTGGTTTGGCTTGTGGTGGGTCGGATAAAGCATCTACATGCTGGATAATAACCCACTGGAATACACTGCACCTACAAATCTAGGGGGAGTTAGGGGAACCCTAGACTTCTGTGCATTGAACTCTTATAGTAATCCAACAGTGGAGTGTAAAATGTGTGTGAGTCTAAGAAGAGTGCTGGGTAAAGTTTCAGTTTGTTATATAAGGGAATTTTTTCCTGAAATTCCAATAACTGATCATTCAATTGATAGACAAAATAATACAAGTGAAAACATCAGGATGTTTCTTTCACCCTAAAAACTTGTAATGGATGCCTCCTCTTGCCCCTCACTTCTTTTCCTTGTTCTTCTTTATTTTCACTCCTCATCTCCTCCTCCTCCCTTCCTCCTCTTCCTCCATCATAAACATTTCAAACATATTAAAATTGAACATTCATGAATATAAAATGAGGAATGATTTTAGATGGAAAAGAATTCTTATCAATGTTGTCAGTAGTCCTAGCACAGACAAATATAAAACTGATGGCAATGGAAGGATGTGTAATAGTTGTATGTACGTGAGAAGAAGCTTTTAAAAGATTCTTACTATGATAAAAAGAAACCAAAATTAGGGAGTAACTAGAATCTTTGAGAAGATAGTATGATATATATGGATGTTGAAAGCTATTTTCCTTTGCCATTATGATTAAACAGAAATAGCTTTTCTCACCAAATATTCCTTGTGACCCCTACACTTTCCAGCCCCTTGTAGTTATGAAGGGCATATGACTATTTCTTGATAATAAAATGTGGATCAGAGAAATATGTATGACTTCTTAGCTGAAGCACCGAAGAACTGGAATTCTTGTTCCCCCGTCCCCCAACCTCCCCTCTGAACCACTGGCTGAGTTAGACGCATCACAAGAGGAGGAGAAGGGGGACCCTGCGGCATTGGATGGACCTGTGGTGGACACTGCATGACTGAGAACTAAACCTCTGTCATGATCAGCTGTTACAATTTGGGGGTTGTTCCTAGAGCATGGCCTGACCTTAATCAGACTACTATGCTGAAACTGGTTATTTAAAGAATTAGCAGTGGGATTGAGAGCAATAAGAAAGCATAAAACGTAATTTAAGTCCTAAATAAGCATTCCTCTGATCATTCTACCATTTCTCTCTCCATCTTTTCCATGTCAAATATACTGGATATACTTTTCTTTTTAAAATAGCTGTATTAGTTTTCTGGTGCTATCATAACAAATTACCACAAACTAGGTGGCTTAAAACAATAAAAATTGTGTCTCTTGTAGTTCTTGAGGCTAGAAATCTGAAATCAAGGTAGAGGGATCTATTCCATCCTCTTTCCTAGCTATGGCTGGTGGCTAACAGTCTTTAGCATTGGTTGTCTTGTAGGTGCCTAACTCCAATCTCATCTCCATCTTCACATGGCCTTCTCCTGGTATCTCGGTGCCTCTCATCCTCCTCTGATAATGGCACCAATCATATAGGGTTAGGGCTCACCCTAACCCAGTATGATCTCATCTCAGTTTATTACATCTGCAAAGCCCCTAATTCCAAATACAGTCACATTCCCAAAGACTGGGGGTTAAAGCTTCAATATTTCTTTTTGAAAGATACAATTCAACCCACAAGAATAGCTTGCAAACCATAGCTTTCAACAATAGCTTACAAACAGCTTCCCACTTTCATTTTCTGGAAGTGAATGCTATAAATTGGATTTAAACAGCTCTTACTTATAGTCACCATTTCAGAAATTGTTTTGTTTTTGTTTGACATAACTGTTACCAACTTTTAAAAGGAGAGATTATCAGAGTTCCATACTTCCTCAAATTCAAACATAATTACTTCTCTGCACTTACTGAAAATTATGTTACTATATATGATGCTCTAATAAGTCTGCACACTGCAGGCAAAATATCATGGGTTTCAGGCTTTTTAAGTGCCCCTGCTAAGATACGTGGGAGCAGCAGGGCAAAGATATGATCAGAAATGGAATGTAGGTGTCCCTCCAAACTGTCAGTTGAAAGCCTCTCCGTTTTTTTCCATTTGTTCTTCTCTTGATATTCAAGACTTGGTCCCTCTCCTGGTTATAGTGTATGGTCTCTCAAATCTCTCTCATAACATACAGAGTCAGGAGCAAATGTCAAAGTACAAACGCTCCCTAAAATGGTTTCTGTCTCATAAATTCATTAAACACATATAAGTATATATTTAGTAGCATCTACCACCCACCACCACACCACGACCATGAAATAATCAGCATTTATTAAACCTGGGAGATACAGTAGCAAATAAACTGAGAGCTTTGTCATGCCAGAACTAACACTCTGAAAGGAAGCACAGAAATCAGATACAAACCTGGTGAAATGGGAAGAAGATTTGACTTGGAAGTACAGAGCAAATATGAATACAGAAAACCAGGTAACTCAAGCAGGTCTAGAGATCAGGACGTGCTTCTAGTGTAAGCATATAAATGCAATTGTAACAAATTGGCACGAATTAGGCTAACAGAGGGGTATTGTAGGCAGCAATACCATCATGGGCCCACATTCAAAATTGAGAGAGTGCATGACTTGTTCTATAAATCCAGTGGAATTCAGGATGGCTACAGCTCAAATTATAATCTAAAAAGTAGTGAGAGATGAGGCTGGAAAGAGATGCCGAGGCCATAAGGTACCTTATAAATAAGATGATCGTATAATTCATCATCCAAACCAGACCATGTGTGAGACTAAAAGGGGCACCTTTAATAATTAAGCTGGGGCAGGAGGATGACCAGGGCTGTCAGATACTAACCGGGATGTGTGGCTACATGACTTATAAGTCCCATTAACTGAGCTTGGATTTTATACTAAGGTCAAACAGATGCCATTACAGAATTTTATACAGAGAAGTGGCTCAATATTCAATATATTTGATAAATCTTACTCTAGCTGAAGT